>NC_091473.1:184531278-184771278 GCF_036971445.1 Narcine bancroftii
ATTCCCCCTCCCGCTCCCCCTTTTGCCTTACCCTCTTCCACTTTACCCCTCACCCCTTGCCCCACCCCCCTCTTCCTCCCTCCCTCTTTTGCCATACCTTCTTCTCCCCTCTCCCCCCTTCCCTGCATTTCCCCTGCCTCACCTCTCCTCGTTCCGGATGAAGGCGGGCCTCATTCCGGCTAGAACCTCCTGTGGTTTCAGTGCCTCCATTTCAGGAAGTGCCTTCGACGCTCGCTGCTGGGCAGACATCTTGTCTCTAGTTTTATTCTGTACCGTTGTCATTAAATCAAAAATGGTTTGGTTTTTTAAAGTTCGAACTCTAAAGACTGGTCCATATAGACAACATAGAAAGAGGCCTTTCGGCCCCTCTCTTCTGCTGGCCAAGCTGCTTGCATTCAGTCCATATCCCTCTCAACCTTTTCATTCCACGAACCCATCCAACTCGTGTTGCTTTGTCAATCTCACAGCCTGTAGGAAGAAGCCATTTCCCAGTCTGGCAGTCTGATTTTGTTCCTCCATATCTTCCTGATGGCAGTGGGACGAAGATGCTGTGTGCTGGATATCTGTGGGCGTGTTCCCTGCAGGGGCAGTCAGTGCCATATCATCGGCCTCTTGCCTTGAAGTTCCACCATGTGGCCTCTCCCTCAGCACTCCCTCGTCGGAACACAATTGTCACCTCCTTACCCACCTGTACCAGCCCTCAGTGTCCCTGCGATAGTTCAAGTCAGCTGCCATGTCTACCCTCAATGACCACTTCCTGCTCCAATTTGGGCCCTGTCCCCCTCCTAAGTTGATGGAACGACCAGCGCCTTCACCCCTTGAGAATCCGCTCCCTCAGCAACGTCCTGCTGGCAGACCACTGAATGCGATCCATCTCCCTTCCCTTTTATCGAGCTCCTGGATGGACCCCACCCTGGCAAAACTACCTGTGATCTCACTGATCTCTCTGTCTGGGTGGTCTTGTGGCACTGGTGGATCCAGGAGATGGGGAGCAGTCCAGAGACCCCCAGCTCGGGGAGATAGGGAGCAATACAGAGAACCCTCCCCCAAGCTCTGGGAGACCAGCTGAGCTGTACAAGGCTTGAAGTGGGTGGGCCAGGACCTGCTGGAAGTATGCAACGCTATGCTCCTGGCAGGCAGTATGTCAGACCATGAGGAAGGGCATTATCACCCTTATCTTCAAATAAGGGATAAGGAGGGGATCAGGAATTGGAGACCCTGATCATTATTAAAAGCTGAGTATAAAATCCTGTTCAAAGCATTTGCCAATCGGGTTAAGTCTACTTTGGGGCAGATGATTCACCCAGACCAATCCTGCATGTTTCAGACAGGAAAATCTCTGAACCCTCGCCTTTGTGCACGACAGGGAGATGGACACCTGGCTGGTCACCTTGGACCAGGAAAAAGCTTTTGACCAGATATCAAATGCGTTCGCGATGGACATGCTCTTCTAAATGGGTTTTGGGGAGGGAATCCGGAAATGGATTACTCAGACTTCATTAGCACAGTCCAAATCAATGGATGGGAAACAAATAGCTTCCTCCTCAAGTCTGGAGTTAGGCAGTGTTTTCCGATCTCTCCAGTTATACTTGTGTGTTTGCATGGAGTCCTTTGCTGAATCCATCAGGAAGGACGAGGGCAGGAGTGACGTTGCCAGGCGTGACGTTGCCAGGCAGTGAAGGGAGGAAGGCCTTGACCTCAGTGTACATGGTCACTGTCTGTTGAGACACACGATCAGTCCACAGACTGATCAGCATCTGCGATCAGTTTGAGTCTGCTTCGGGCACCATGGTAAACCGGAACAAGAGTGAAGCAATGCACTTCATTAAATCAGTCTCCATCCTCTTCACGGTCAAATCTGAATACCTGAAGGCGTTGGGGAACTGGCTTGGTGGGGCTGAGGTGTGCAACAAGGATGATTAGTTAGAGTGGATTGTAAAGGTCCACCAGAAATTGGGTCTGTGGGAATGGCACTCCCTCTCCGTAACGGGGAAGAACCTGGTGCTCTTGGTACTGCTGAACATGGTGCAGGTGTGACCCTTTCCCCACACCTCCGCCTTGGCAGTTACCAGAGCAGTTTTCATATTCACGTGGGGTCCAGAATGGATAGAGTCCAAAGGAGTCCCACGTACGTCACCAGACAATGGGGGCAAGAGCGTAACCAATGTGGCCCTCATCGAGTGTGGCTGTGCATGGAACCAAAGTACAGGGGCACCAAGTGCCAGTATGTGCTGAGGTTCTACCTGTCTCGGGTGTTGTGAAGGATGTGCCTGGCCTCGGTGCCGCTCAACATCTCAGTCAGCTGGACTTGGCCACATCACCTTTGTGGGAAGGTTTTCATAGACAAACACTTGACCACAAGACCATCAGGCAGTGGTTAGCAAGGAACATCCTGCTAAAACAGAGAGATGAAGACTTGATGAATTCGAATACTGCGGGGTGGTCCCCTGAGTAGAGCATCCGGAGTCAGACATCTAGAACTGCTGCAAGACCATCAGCTTGGTCTGCCTGAAACTCCGATGGGAGTAGCAAACATCAAGACATATGTACAAAGCGAAGGGAGGAAAGTTTAGGGGAGATTTTTTTTGGGTGCTTGGAATACCTTGCCAGGGGTGGTGGTGAAGGTTGAAACATTTGGGGCATCTAAGAGGTTATTAGGCACATAGATGAAAGAAAAATGGAGGGTTATGAGGTAGGAAGGGTTTTGTTATTTTTAATACCTCTATCACTTTAAAGTTTAATATACTGAGATCTTAAGGAGAAAGGGAATGTCACAGCTTAATCTAAATATTCACACCCACACTTTATAAATAAAGGCTCCATGTTTTCCAGAATTATGTAATTTTCTCAGTGTTAACTCCAAACTTATGTGTGCCATCCTTCTATATCCAAACCTGTATCGGATTTGCAATACATTTTCTTGCTATTGCTAAAGCAATTTAAAGAAACTTATTTTGAAACATAATCAATTTAAATTTAGGTTTAACACCCTTAATATAACATTGGATCCTGTGGGAATTTAATCCCTGTTATTCATTCCAATAAATGACCTATTTCTAACCAAAAAGGTTTTAACTCAAGGACACTGCCAAGTAGAATGCAAAAATGTACCCATTTCCTTTTCACATCAAAAAGAAATTGACCTCTGATCTGATGCTTGACAGCAACTGTTCCACACTGATGCTGTTGGCCAGGATGTTCTTGATAGAGCTCCTGTAGAATGTTGACATAATGGTTCCTGCCTCAAATGTAGTTTGTAGAGCCTTCCTGACAAAGTAAGGAGATATGATTCAAGGATAGGTCACTAGTTAAGTGGACTCTGGGTAACTTAGTGGTCTCCACTACAGAATTGTTAATGTGTAGCATAGAGTGGTCGTTCCTGGTACTCCTGAAGTCCACAATTATCTCTTTTGTCTTGTCCATGAGAATTTTCACACCATTTCAGGAGATTATCTCCCTCCCGAACCCCTTGCCTTCCTTCCTCCCCACTCTGTCTCCTTCCCTGCCAGCTCCTCATCTCTTCCCCTCTTTGTTGTACGACTCATCGTTGTGGCTGATGAGGTCAACTACTGCTGTGTCATATGCAAACTTAGTGATTCTGCATCTCCATACTTCCTGTCACGAGGTGACCAGAACTGGATGCAATACTCGGTGTGAGTTTTAGAGCTGCAACTGTACCTCACGGTTCCTGAATGTGACACAAGCAGTGTGTGAGAGGGAGGGAAGGGTGAGATTGTTGAGTAGGTTTTTATGGGTCAACACAACTTCGTAAGCCGAAGGGTATTTGAAGAGGGGAGATCAAGAATCCCTTTGTTTTCACATCAAACTCTTTCATCCCATGAATGTCCCAGGACAGTGTGACAAGGTTTGGCAGGCTTTCCTTTATTGGTCGGAGCATAGGGCAAGTTCTGGTCACCCAGGAGCAGGGCAGATTCGCGAGAACAGGGAGAGGCTGGGATTGTTGCAGTGGGGTGTGGGAGACTTTACACAAGTATATCAAATCATGAGGGGCATTGATGCGATAGATAACACTGGACATCAAAGATTTTGCTTTTTTTTGAAATATTTTTATTGGATTTTACAGAAATAGTACATTAATCAAAAGAATTATATAAAAAGGAATATACTGAAAAAAGTTGTATAAGAAAAATAAAACTATATATCAAATAATTTTTAATAGGTAGCAAACACAAACATTGACAACATTTGGCTAATTTAAATTAAAAAAAAGTATCTATGAAACTAAACTGTAAATTCTGCCCCCTTCCCTTCTGTAGTATCTGGTAAGAACATTTAATTTCATTACCATTAAAAGAAAACACAAACTCACAAAGCAAGATCTTAAGTGATCTTATAAATTATGAAAATAATTGATAAAAGGACCCCATAAACCTAGAAGATTTAAATCCGTTACAATAGAAGAACATCTGATTTTAAGGATTTTCGCCTGCCAATCATGAAAATTAACTTAAAATGTTCCTATCATGTGCCATTTTTCCAGATAGAATATTTTTTGTGATTTCATTATAATTTCAGTCTACTAGTATATTGCCCAGAAAGCGTCCTGTTTTGGTCAGTCCAAGCATGCCTAGGCATGCACTCGGTGGGAGGAATTTAAAGCTGTTGAGAATTTTCTTGGCAACTACAGAGCACCAAAAGACATCCAGCTGATTGACAACGCGCTTCAAGTAATCAAAACCAATGAAGTGCAGCATGTCATTGAAAATTCACTTTCTGCTTTCGCACGTGGACATCTTCATGTCTGATCTTGGTGCCACCAGTGACAGACACAGTGAAAGGTTTCACCGGGACAATGCGACCATGGAAAAATGGTATCAGGGCAACTGGAATCCATCAGTGCTGGCCGACACTGAAACGAAATTCAGCAGCAAACATTTTTAGGTCAGTTGAACTAATGCCATATCTCAGCATCATTATGTGATTAAACATGCTAAATTCAATAAAAAGTTAATGTTTCTCTTCCTACATGATACAGCAAATCTGAAATTATCTTTGTGTTCAGTTGTCCATCATAATACCCATTTTTTTCAGGAAGCAATTTTCTTGCTACAAGAGAATTATTCACTTGGGCAGCATGCTTAGAGTAGTGATAGGCGCAACGCTGTAACAGTGCCAGAGATTGAGCATCCCCATCACATATTCCCCCCATCACGCACTCGCCAGCTGGCCACACAAGGCTTGCGGACCCTGGGACGCCACATTTAACAGGTAAGTGCCCTTTCTGCCCCTTAATTTGTCTTCTATTTGGGAGTGTAGGGACTACCTCCAATAGGACAAATTAACGACCAGTTTGAGGTGGCACCAGACAGAGGGCTCAAAACCCAGACAGCCTGGCCACCCTACCCAGCGCCCCCCTTCCTCCCCACCAGCCCTACATCCGGGCCATCCCCTCCCCCTTCCAGCACCGGGGTTCCATGCCTGGGGGTTGACGAGGGACCACATAGTCTCTGAAAAGGTTGATGGTCTAAAATGTTTGGTGATCCCTGCCATATTGCCTCAATCTCCCTTCCCTATGGGGCTTCCCATCAACTCCCGACCCCTTTCCTCCACCTAACCCTTCCCACCCTACCCCTCCCCCTCACCCAAGCTACTCCCCGCTCTTTCCTCCTTCCCACCCCTTCTCCCTCCCCACCCCTCCTTCCCAACCCCTTCTCCCTCCCCACCCCTCCTTCCCACCCCCTTCTCCCTCCTTCCCACCCCTTCTCCCTCCTTCCCACCCCTTCTCCCTCCCCACCCCTTCTCTCTCCCCACCCCTCCTTACCCCCTCCTTCCCACCCCCTTCTCCTTCCCCACCCCTCCTTCCCACCCCCTTCTCCTTCCCCACCCCTCCTTCCCACCCCCTTCTCCTTCATACCCCTTCTCCCTCCCCACCAATTCTCCATGCCACCCCTTCCACTTCCTCTCCACCCTTTTCCTTCCTTCTCACCACTTACACTATCTCCCTACTCCTTCCTCACCCCTTCCTCCTCCCCACTCTTCCCTATCCCTTCCAATTCCTCCCCTTCAACCCCAACCCTTACACCTTCCTCTCCCTCCCATCCCTTCCTCCTCCCTCCCCACCCCTTCCCATTCAAACGCTCCCCACCCTTTCCCATTCAAATCCTCCCCCTTCCACCCTTACCCCCACCCATTTCCCTCCCACCCCACTTTTTCCCCATCCCCTCTGTCCCAACCACTTCCTCCACCCCTCCTCCTCCATCCCTTCTGTTCCCTCCCCACCAGCTACCCTCCTCACCTTTTCCTCCCCACCCCTTCCCCTTCCCCCACTCTCCTTCCCTCCCCATCTCTTCCCCCTAGCCGCCCTCTGCCTCTCCATTGCCACTCTGTCTCACCACGATGTCCCACTGCCGGGCGGGCTGGGGTCGCACGGAACGGCGGAGAGCAACAACCCCACGATTGGCGGCGGTCCCGGGTCCCATGCGCAGTGGGCGTGAACGCAGCGGGCGTGGTCATCCTGGTGGGCGTGGTCATCGCGGAGGCGGACGGGAACGGTGACAGTTTGTTTTGACCGTGGTATGGCGGCGCGAGCGGTGAGTGACAACGGTTATAGGATGGAGGGAGTGTGGGAATGGAGGGAGTGTGGGGAAGGAGGGAAGTAGGGAGTGTGGGATGGAGGGAGTGTGGGGAAGGAGGGAGTGTGGGGAAGGAGGAAGTGTGAGGATGGAGGGAAGAAGGGAGTGTGGGATGGAGGGAGTGTGGGGATGGAAGGAGTGTGGGGATGGAGGGAAGGAGGGAGTGTGGGGAAGGAGTGTGGGAAAGGAGGGTGTGGGAAAGGAGGGTGTGGGGAAGGAGGGAGTGTGGGGATGGAGGGAGTGTGGGGATGGAGGGAAGAAGGGAGTGCAGGGTGCAGGAAAGAAGGGAGTGTGGGGAAGGAGGGAGTGTGGGATGGAGGGAGTGGGGATGGAGGGAGTGTGGGGAGGAGGAAGTGCAGGGATGGAGGGAAAGAGGGAGCATGGGGATGGAGGGAGTGTGAGGATGGTGTGAGGAAGGAGGAAGTGTAGGGATGGAGGGAAGGAGGGAGTGTGGATGAAGAAAGTGTGGGTGTGGAGGGAAGGAGGGAGTGAGGGGATGGAGGGAATGTGGGGATGGAGGGTGTGGGGGAGGGAGTGTGGGGATGGAGGGAAGGAGGGAGTGTGGGGATGGTGTGAGGAAGGAGGGAGTGTGGGGATGGTGTGAGGAAGGAGGAAGTGTGGGGATGGAGGGAAGCAGGGAATGTGGATGGAGAAAGTGTGGGTGTGGAGGGAAGGAGGGAGTGTGGGGGTGGGGGGAGTGTAGGGATGGAGGGAGTGTAGGGATGGAGGTTTGGAGTGTTTGGATGGTGGGAGTGTTTTCCAAATATCCAGCACCCTTGACTTGTAAATATGTTCCTCAGCTCCCATTTGAAACTCTCCCCTCTAACCTTAAACCAACACCCTCCAGTTTTAGAATCCTCTACTCTGGAAAAATAACCATCCCTGAAGCCTCATGATTTTGTAAACCTTTATATGGGTGATGGAGAGAGGATGGGAATATAGGATGATAATATTATGTTGGATTGGAAGGTGATGAAGAGTGGGAATAAATGGGGATAGAAAATCTAGGAATGGAGGAGAAGAGAGAGTGTGGGAATGGAGGGTTTAGAAAATATGGGAATGGAGGGGGATGGACATTGTGGAATGAAGGATAGATGGAGTGTGGGAATGGAGGAGGATGGAGAGAGTGGGAATGGAGGGAGATAACATGTCTTGGGATGAAGAGAGAAAAGGAAGGCTATCAATAAGATAGAAAGAGTGCAGAAGAGATGTATAAGGATGTTGCAAGGACTGAGTTACAGAGAAAGGGGGTGGAGAGTTGGAGGAAAGGGAAGAGAGGAAGAATGGGAGTGGTGTAGAAGAAACCGAAGATGTCAATGTTAATGCCATCTGTAAGAGATTACTTAAGAAGGAAATGAGGAAGTAAAAAAGAAGACATTAAGGTGCTTTGGCTGATGATGTGAAGGGAAATCCAAAGGGTTTCTACAAGTATATTAGAAGTAAAAGGATAGTAAGAGACAAAATTGGACCCCTAGAAAATCGGAGTGGTCAACTATGTGTGGAGCCTTGCGAAATGGGGGAGATCTTGAGCAATTGTTATAGCAATTGATATAGGGAATAAGGATGGAAGGGAAACAAATACAAGTGTAGCGGATCATATGGAGTTTAAGGAGAAGGAGATGCTTGCTACCTTGCAACAAATAAAGGTAGACAAATTCCCTGGACCAGATATGATATTCCCCTGCACCTGAGGGAGACAAGTGCTGAAATTACAGGGTCCCTAGTGGATATATCCAAAATGTCCTTAGTCATGGGGCGGTGTCGGAGGATTGGAGAGAAGCTCGTGTTGTCCCACTGTTTAAGAAGGGCTCCAAAAGTAAACCAGGCAATAATAGGCCAGTGAGCCTGACGTCTGTAGTATATAAATTATTTGGATGATTTCTGAGAGATAGGATGTATAGATATTTGGACCATCATCAGCTGATTAAGGACAGTCAGCATGGATTTATGTGTGATAGGTCGTGTTTAACAAATTGTAGAGTTTTTTGAGGAAGTTACCAAGAAGGTTGATGAGGGAAAGTCTGTGGATGTTGTTTATATGGACTTTGGCAAGGTTCCACCTGAGAGGTTGGTTCAGAAGGTTAGGACACAAAGTTGCAAAGCGGATTCAAAATTGGCTTGGTAGAAGAAAACAGAGAGTGGCGGTGGACGGTTACTTCTCAGACTGGAGGTCTGTGCCGAGTGGTGTGCCTCAGAGATCTGTGTTGGGACCATTATTGTTTATTATTGATATAACTGACCTTGATGATAGCGTGGTGGATTGGATCAGCAAGTTTGCTGATGGCACAAAGATAGGAGGCATCGTGGACTGTGAGGAAGATTTTCAAAGTTTGCAGAGGGATCTGGACCAACTGGGAAATTGGGCCAGTAAATGGCTGATGGAATTTAACACAGACTAGTTTTGTACTTTGGAAGAGCAAATCAGGGTAGGACATACACAGTAAATGGTAGGCCATTGAGGGATGAGGAGGAGCAAAGAGATCTGGAAATAGATAAACATAGTTCCCTGAAGATGGTGTCGTATGTGGACAGGGTTGTAAAGAAAGCTTTTGGCATCTTAGCCTTTATAAATCAAAGTACAATAAAACCTCGTTAGAACGCAGTAGTTGGGGTCCAAGATTTCATACCGCGTTACAGCCGAGTCGCGGAACAGATGTATATATGTCAGTGCCCACGGATAATCAAACCCAAATATTACCCGTTTTCGAAGGATCTTCTCTCTATGATTAACAATTTCAATGAAGGAAAGCAAGCACATTATTTTAATATTGGTATTCTGAATTTTAATCAACTTATTTTATGTTTTCTTTTTAAGTGCTGTAGCGGTGATGAGATTCTGAGCGATTGATGATGTGACTTCCAGCACCAGGACTTTATATAGTGATTCTTGATCATGCTTGCAGTTAAATTGCAGTTAAATTTTCACAAGTTGAGCCAAACAAAAGAACAAATGCAGTACTATTAGATCAAGCGCGGTGTTAAATAGGTGAGAAGTAAATCAACTTGCGATAATGGAGGTAATTTATGCAGATTATCACCTTCCTTCAAAGAACTAAAAGATGTAAATACGCAAAATGTCAGTCAAACACATCTATTAAAAGTAAGTTAAGTATTTAATTTATAATTTAAATTGGTTCCCTTTGTCACCTCGATCAAAGAAATGGATTTTGAGGGCAAAATGCATATCAATAATCTGTCAAACCCATCCTTTTTTCCATCCATCTTTCAAAATTTGCAAAGTTTGGGGTCCACAGACACCCGCGTTTTAAGCGATTCCGCGGATTAACGAGGTTTCCGTGTATTGAGTATAGAAGTTGGGTCGTTATGTTGAAGTTATTCAAGCCATTGGCGAGGCCACACTTAAAATACTGTGTGCAGTCCTGATCGTCCACCAGCTGGAAAGATATCAGTAAGATTGAAAGAGTGCAGAGAAGTTTTACTAAGATGTTGCCAGGTCTTCAGGAGTTGAGGTACTGGGAAAGATTAAAGAGGTTAGGACTTTATTCCTTGAAACGAAGAAGAATGAGGGGAGATGATAGAGGTTTATAAGATTATGAAGGGTATAGACAGAGTAGATGTGAGTAGGATGTTTCCACTTGTTTTGGGGGAGATAAATATGAGAGGTCATACCTTTAGGCTGAAAGGGGAGAGGTAGAAGGGGAACATTAGGGGAAAGTTTTTCACTCAGAGAGCGGTAGGAATGTAGAATGAGCTGCCATCTAATGTAGTGACTGTAGATTTAATCAAGTTTTAAAAATAAATTGGATACATATGTGGATAGGAGTGATCTGGAGGGTTATGAAATGTGAGTAGGTCAGTGGAACTAGCTAGTTTAATTGGTCAGCACAGACCGGAAGGGTTGAATGGCCTTTTTTCTGTATACGCTTATCTTTGTGAGGTTTTTCAGTTGGTTGTTTTTCCAGACTCTTTTGTGTAGTCTTCCAAAGGCGCTATTTGCCTTGGCGAGTCTGTTGTCTATCTCATTGTCGATCCTTGCATCTGATGAAATGGTGCAGCCGAGATAGGTAAACTGGTTGACCGTTTTGAGTTTTGTGTGCCCGATGGAGATGTGGGGGGGCTGGTAGTCATGGTGGGGATCTGGCTGATGGAGGACCTCAGTTTTATTCAGGCTGACTTCCAGGCCAAACATTTTGGCAGTTTCCGCAAAGCAGGACGTCAAGCGCTGAAGAGCTGGCTCTGAATGGGCAACTAAAGCGGCATCATCTGCAAAGAGTAGTTCACGGACAAGTTTCTCTTGTGTCTTGGTGTGAGCTTGCAGGCGCCTCAGATTGAAGAGACTGCCATCCGTGCGGTACCGGATGTAAACAGCGTCTTCATTGTTGGGGTCTTTCATGGCTTGGTTCACCATTTCATCAGATGCAAGGATCGACAATGAGATAGACAACAGACTCGCCAAGGCAAATAGCGCCTTTGGAAGACTACACAAAAGAGTCTGGAAAAACAACCAACTGAAAAACCTCACAAAGATAAGCGTATACAGAGCCGTTGTCATACCCACACTCCTGTTCGGCTCCGAATCATGGGTCCTCTACCGGCACCACCTACGGCTCCTAGAACGCTTCCACCAGCGTTGTCTCCGCTCCATCCTCAACATCCATTGGAGCGCTTACATCCCTAACGTCGAAGTACTCGAGATGGCAGAGGTCGACAGCATCGAGTCCACGCTGCTGAAGATCCAGCTGCGCTGGATGGGTCACGTCTCCAGAATGGAGGACCATCGCCTTCCCAAGATCGTGTTATATGGCGAGCTCTCCACTGGCCACCGTGACAGAGGTGCACCAAAGAAAAGGTACAAGGACTGCCTAAAGAAATCTCTTGGTGCCTGCCACATTGACCACCGCCAGTGGGCTGATATCGCCTCAAACCGTGCATCTTGGCGCCTCACAGTTTGGCGGGCAGCAACCTCCTTTGAAGAAGACCGCAGAGCCTACCTCACTGACAAAAGGCAGAGGAGGAAAAACCCAACACCCAACCACAACCCACCAATTTTCCCCTGCAACCGCTGCAATCGTGTCTGCCTGTCCCGCATCGGACTTGTCAGCCACAAACGAGCCTGCAGCTGACGTGGACTTTTTACCCCCTCCATAAATCTTCGTCCGCGAAGCCAAGCCAAAGAATGTTCTATGGTGGTGCAAAAAATAAACTACTTAGCGTAAAACATGTAAACAAACAATAAACAGTTAACAAATAAAAACAAACTGACTGTGCAATACAGAAAGAACAAAATCAATAAATTGCACAAGTCAGAGTCCCTAAATGAGCCCCTGATTGAGTTTGAGGTTGAAGAGTCTGATGGTGGAGGGGAAGCAGATGTTCCTGAACCCAGTGGTACGAGTCTGAAGCACCGATACCTCTTTCCAGATGGCAGCAGCAGGAACAGAGCACGTGCTGGGCAATGAAGGTCTTTGATGATTGCTGCTGCTCTCTGCCGGCAGCGTTCCCTGTCAATGTACTCAGTAGTGGGGAGGGTTTTGCCTGTGATGCCTTGGGATGTATCCACTACATTTTGGAGGACTTTATGCTCAGGGGTATTGTTTTATGGTGAGAGCCGAGGGCCCTGAGGAGCAACTCTTTCACCTGCAGGTTGGTCCGTGTCTGGAACGAGCTGCCAGAGGAAGCTGTAAAAATGGGAACAATGGCAACATTCTGAAGGCATTGGGTTGGAGATATTGGCAGGAAGGGCTGAGGAGGATAGGGACATGGGACTAGCTCAGAATACCTAACTTGCCAGCATGGAGGAGTTGGGCTGAAGGGCCTGTCCCGCACATGTGTGACCATGGCTCTCTAATGTTTGTCATTTCAGATGGCGAGAGGGTGATGGTCATCATGAGTCACCGAAGTAATCGGAAGCAGGGCAGAACGAGGATCCTGAGCTACTCCCAGACTGTACTGCAGGGGCCAAATGTGACGCCCTGTCCTCTCATCACAGCCATGACCTCCCATGTGGCTCAGGACACCCTGAAGTCAGCTGAGACCCACAAGGCGGTCGTCAAAGTGAAGCGTAAAAGAACCAGGAGGGAGTTGAACCAGGCAAAATTTGGCAAAGTGGTTGTGGAGAAGCTGTTTAAATACAACACAGGCCATGTAATTTCAGACATGCCTGCAATGAAGAAACGTCACTGTCAAAGTGTGGGCAACCCTCGGGCAGCTGAGGATCTCATCCCAAAACGGTCTCTGAACCCCAGCTGGATTATAACACAAAACAGACTCACTCAGCACCTGGGGATATTTAATAAAGAGGTGAAATCAATCGATATTGAGAGACTTCTGAAGGATGGACAAACCGAAGACAGCTGGCCAGACATCACCAAGGCATCCACAGTGCAGGATGTATTGGAGCTGGCGGGTTGTACGCCGATGCAAGGGGAGGCAGCAGTTTCTGTCCCCGCGCCTAAACCTCAAGCTGCAGCAGAGGATGGGGCTTGCATCACTCAGGTGAGCTCTGCTGAGTTGGTGGCTCCCACTGCAGACCTCGCCCAGAAACTCGTCCAGACCTTGAACCCCCGCCATGTGTTTTCTGGCAAAAGCCTTGCACATAGCATGCAGCGTCATTTACTGAATGTTCTCGTGGAAAGGCACGGAGGTCTGCCAAGTACCTGGGTCTTGGCAGGAAGCAGGAAGCAGGAACCTGCGGCTGCCCCCTGTACAGGTAAGGAATTCCACAGTGACCTTTGAGTTGGGAGGGAGGGTATTTAGAACTCACTAGAACCACAGAAACAGGCCCTTTGCCCCATCTAGCAAGGGTCAAACTAGTATTCTTCATCGTCCCATTGACTTCCACCCAGACCATCTCTCTCCATACCCCTTCCATCCACATACCCACCCAAATTTTTATCAAATATAATGGATTGGGATGAAGTATTTCAAACTTTCTCTGTACTTTTTTTTAAAGTTAATTTTAATCCTAATCCCTTAACTGCTTTATTTGGTAGTGACATAACTTTAATGGCATCTGATCTGCATGTATTAGCTTTTATTTCTCTTGTGGCTAGGCGGGCAGTGTGGCTCAGGTGGAAGGATGTTACCCCGCCTCATCATGCTCAATGGCTACGTGGCATCATGTGGTGTTTAAATTTAAAGAAGGCAGAGAAGGTGCAGAGAAGATTTACTAAAGATTTACTGGATTGCAGTATCTAGAAGACGGAGAAAGATTGAGTAGACTGGGTCTTCATTCATTGGAGCATAGAAGGTTGAGGGGGGGATTTGATAGAGGTATATAAAATTATGAGGGGAATAGACAGAATAGATGTGAATAGGCTCTTCCCCTTGAGGGTAGGGGAGATTGGAACGAGGGGTCATAAGTTGAGGGTTAGGGGGAAAAACTTTAGAAGCAACATCAGAGAGTGGAATGACCTTCCTGAAGAGGTGGTTGCAGCAGGGTCAATTCTGTGATTTAAGAGGAGATTGGATGAGTGGATGGATGTGAGGGGCTTGGAGGGTTATGGGCAGGGAGCAGGTAGGTGGAACTAGTGGAGTTTCATTTAAATTGGTGCGGACTAGAAGGGCTGATACGGCCTGTTTCTGTACTGTAATTGTTATATGGTTGTATGATTATAAATTCCGATTTGAATTTAAATTGTGGGGGACACTTTTTGAATTACTTTTATAATCTTTGATTTGTTATGAAGGTAAAAGTATTGACTTATGAGGTCATTTGATAAGAATTCTGTCTTTTATTTTGGCCAGACAGCTTATTTCTTGGTCATGGGTTTAGATTTTCCTTTTTAATAATAAAATATCAAGACAATATAATCTGTTTGATTAAAATGTGGGGTACCTTGGATGAAATGATATGATTTAAGTGTACTGTATCGTTATGTACCTATATCCTTATGTACTCTATATTTCTGGATGTGAAATTTCAATGTTAATAAAAATATTGAAAAAGAAAGAAATATCAAAATCAAAGAATACTCACCAGAGTCTTACCATATAACCATATAACCGTTTACAGCACGGAAACAGGCCATGTCGGCCCTTCAAGTCCGTACCGGTTCACTTGAACAACTCCACTAGCTCCTCCGCAAACTCCCTTACCTTAGACTCTGCCTCTTCTCGCCTCTGGATCCAAAACCTTAAACTCCCCACTCACTGTGATGCCTACTCTCATGACAGCTGCTCCTCTTATACACTCTCACTCCAACTCCTGATGGCTGGGCACTGGTATCTCAGCGCAGTGACTTGAGTTTGTGGGTTCTCCCCATGTCCACATGGGTTTTCTTCAGATGCTCTGGATTCCTTCCACCCTCCAAAAACCTAGAACAGGACAGTACAGGCCCTTCAGCCCTTGATGCTGTGCCAACATATATTCCTACCAATAAAAATATTAAACCCTTCCTATGTTGTAACCCTCTATTTTTCTTTCATCCATGTGC
Source organism: Narcine bancroftii (assembly GCF_036971445.1). Taxonomy (NCBI): domain Eukaryota; kingdom Metazoa; phylum Chordata; class Chondrichthyes; order Torpediniformes; family Narcinidae; genus Narcine; species Narcine bancroftii. The sequence goes on from NC_091473.1 coordinate 184,546,268, forward strand.
CTGTCTAAGAGTCTTTTAAATACCTCTAATGTTTCAGCCCCTGGCAAGGGATTCCAGGCACCCACAATTCTCTGTGTAAAAAAAAAACTTACCCCTGATATCTCCCCTGCACTCCTCCCTTCACTTGGTACAGACGTCCTCTGGTATTTGCTGTCTCACCCTGGGGAAAAGGCACTGGCTGTCCACCTTATCTATGCCTCTCAGAATCTTGTAGACCTAATAGTCTTCTCTTATCCTTCTCTGCTCCAAAGAGAAAAGTCCCTGCTCTGCTAATCTTGCCTCATAAGACTTCTTTTCCAATCCAGGCAACATCTTGGTAAATCTCCTCTGACCCCTTTCTGTACCTTCCACATCCTACCTGTAATAAGGTGACCAGAAATGAACACAATAATCTCAGTGTAGTCTCACCAGAGATTGGTAGGGTTGTAACGTGACCTTGCAACTCTTGGCATTGAGTATAAAAATAGATATAAAACTACAACTTGGAGTACTGTGTGGAATTCAGATTGTCTTGTTACAGGAAGGATGTTGAGTTAAGTATATGGGGCCTTGACCCAAAACATCCCTTCCGCCCCACCCATATTGCTTAATACCATCCCATTTATTCTTCCCAAGGACTACCTAGAATTTCTCCTCCCACCCTCCAAAAAAAGTCCATATATATCTATATTTATTTTAAATGTTATCTTTATGTATATATGTGATTATTATGTGTTGTGTATTGTGTGTGTGGGGAGAAATGCTGGTTGTATATGTGCAGTCAGATGATGATACGCTTGAACTTGAACTTGCCTTTCTTGCTTCTGACTTTCTGCAGGGCTCAGCTGGATTCCCAGACGTGGTTCCAACTCCCTTGAGGAAAACACCGTTGCCAACAAGTTCTTGTCCCCAAAAGACCAACTAACAGATGACCCACACCTTCTCCAGACTGATGGTTCAGTTTGTGGACTTCCTGATTGCACATCTCCCACTACGGTAAACAAAGCCTTCCTCCCAGAGCAAGCAATGGCATGAAACAAGAGCCTCTCTGACTGGCTCCACCAATTCACACCCCCAACTCCCACTCCCACCGCCCCACAGTGAGAATTAGACTCCCGCTCATTCCCATGACCTATCCCATTCAACCTCTCTCCAGATGTCAGCCTCTTCTCCCACTGCCTCCAGTGCAAGCCAGCCCCTCCTTGTATGTGGAGACCAAAAGTGGGGCTGCAGCCTGTCCAGTTGCAACCAAATCTCCATCCTCTCTGACAGCCCTGACAATAAAAATAATGTTCTGGATAATGTGCTGTACCTGCTTATTGACATTTCATGCTCTGGGGATCTCTTGATCCATCAGTATGGCAGCTCCCATTGGCATCATCATTTGTTCACCCAAAATAGAGTATCTACATTTTTATGTTAGAAGTCACCGTCTCAGTCACTTAACCTCTCTCTTACCCTCTGTGTCCATCCCCCCACAACTATCTCAGTCACTATACCTCCCTCCAACCCTCTGTATCTATGTCCATCCCTTCACAACTGTTTCAACCCTATCTCCAACACTCTGCAAGAGTCAGTGTCCATCTCCCTAAAACTGTCTCAGTCACTGAACCTTCCTCCCACCCTCTGCAGTCTGTGTCCCTCACCACACAACTATCTCAGTCACTGAAGCTCCCAACAACCCTCTGTGTTGTCTGTGCCCATCGTCCAACAACGGTTTCAGGCACTGATCCTCTCTCCTACCTTCTACAGGGTCTGTGACTCTGATGTAATGTTGCATCTCGATGAAACTCTGGTTAGATGACGCTTGGAGTATTGTTCTCCATTCAGGTTGCCCCATTACAGGAAGTGTGTGGAAGATTCAGAAAGGGTGTGGAGGAGATTGCCTGGAATGGAGAACATTTCTCATGAAACAAGGTTAACAGAGCTCAAGGTTTCCTATTTGGAATAATGAAGGATGAGAGATGACTTATTCAAGGTAGATGAGAGGGGTTGAGATTCACACTCGGTGTAACATTCCCCAGTACCTGGAGTCGTTGTGCAGAGGGATAGATTCACCCTCACTGTGTCCACATTACCCAGGAAAAATGCAATGGGACAGGTTAACACTGTCAATGTTACATACCCATTTTCCCCATCTACTCTGATCCCTTTTGCCTATCTTTTTCATATCTGTATCTGTCTTGCCTGGTTAAGAACCCGTTTGCCTCTTTAAACTGTTGTCAAATTTCACTTTTTGCAGTGAGTCCTTCATAATAACGCACTAAGTGTAAAACCCTGATAAGGACATTTTAGGCTTTTCTCTTTTGAGTGAAGAATGATGAGAGGTGACTTCAATGCAAGATTATTTTTCCAGGGTGGGACTAGAAAACACCACAGGACATCTGTACAAAATGAGGGGAGAACAGATAAGGAGACATCATGGCTAAATTTTTTACTCAGAGTAGTGGGTGTCTGGATTGCATCACCAGGGATGGCTGTGGAGGTGAGTACAATAGGGGATATTTAGGCAGGCAGGTGGATGCAACAAAAATAGAGGGTTGTGGGTGAGAGGTAGGGAAGGGTTAATTGGTTGAGTGGGTGTATAAAGGTCTGCAAAATATGGGCTGGTGCCTGTACTGGGCTTTAATGTTCTATGAAAGCTGACTTCTTCCAGACCTTGTAATACCCTAGGGAATCTCCTCTTCACCCTCTCCAAACCCTGTACATGTCCTGTAACATGGTGCCCAGAGCTTGCATACACTCGTCTAAGTTTCGTCTCTCCAGTGTTCTGTGGTTTCAGCATTACCTCCCGTTTATTTGTGAAGTTCACGATTGAGATTCTAAATTGGAGAAAAGCCAATTTGAGGAAATGCATGGATTAGCATACGTTGTTTTTGGGAAAAGAGGTGAGAGGAAAATGGGAAACATTTAAAGGTGAAATTTTTGGAGTAAAGAGTTTGTATGTTCCTGTCAGAATTAAAGGCAAAGTTAACAGGCAGTGTAAGACAGGATCCAGACAAAAATTAAAATCTAGACCAAGATGTTCACTTTTCCTTCTGCCAATCTCAGGAAAGTGTCCTAATTAGTCACTGTATATTGAAATACTTGTATATCTCATCTCTTAGAACATCTTCCACTAGCCTATAATTTCCAGAGTTAATTTTGGAGCCTTTTATAAACAACGGAACAAAATGAGCTCCCCTCCGATCCTCTGGCACCACACCTGTGGCCAAGGACATTTTAAATATTTCTGCCAGAGCCCATACAATTTCTACACTAGCCTCCCTCGTGGTCTGAGGGAATATCTTGTCAGGCCCTGGGGATTTATCCATCATATTTAGCTTTAAGACAGCAAGGAGCTCCTTTTTAATCTGTATACGTTCCGGGACCTCCCTGCTTGTTTTTCCTACTTCCCTAGACTGTGCCAGTTTTCTGAGTAAATACTGAATCAAAAAACCCATTTAAGATATCTCCCATCTGTTCTGACTCCATACATAGCCGACCACCCTGATCTCCGAGGAGACTAGCTTTGTCCCTTACTCTGGTTTGCTCTTAATATACCTGTAGAAGCCCTTTAGATTTTCCTTCATATTGTCTGCGAAACCAACTTCATGTCTTCTTTTTGCCGCCTTGATTTCTTTCTCGAGTTTTTCCTTGCATTTTTTATACTTCTCAATTCCCTCATTTGCTATACACCTCTCTCTTCTGAACCACATCACCAATATCCCTCAACTAGCAAAGGACTTGCAAAACTCGGGTTCAGCAGACCATTACAGGGCTTCAACAAATAAATAACTGAAATACAATACCCTTCAAATGAATAGTATGGAAAAGGCCATAATGCAGTCAAAACCAAAATATTATGAATTGGGAGAGAGAGACCACAAAGTCCTGTCTTGGCAGTTGAGGACAGAACAGGCCTCAAGGATGATCAATGTGATACAAACTGGGAATGGCAAGATCTCACATAAGCCAGAAGAGATTAATGAGACCTTAAAGGAATTCTATGAGGGTTTAGAAGGTTTATATAAATCAGAATTGACGGGGCGGGGGGGGGGGGGGGGGGGGTATGATAAAGCCAAAGAATTCCTGTCCAAATTAGAGTTACAAAGTTTAGACACAGAAGAACAGGACAGGCGAGATCTTCCCTTCATGGAAGAAGAGTTAGGAAAAGTATTGAATTCACTGCAGACTAACAAGTCTTCAGGGTAGGATGGGTTTCCACCTGAGTGTCATAATGAATTTAGGGATTTATTGATGCCTCTTTATATGGAGGTAGTAGACCAAGCAGTGTAGACCCATATCCTCCCGGAATCTTTTTTGACAACAATCATTACAAAGATCGCTAAAAAAGACAAAGATCTGCTAATGCCATCTTCTTATTGACCATTTCCCTGCTAAACACAGACTATAAGATAATGGGCAAAGCCCTGGTAAATAGATTGGTGAAACATTTGCTGAAACTAATAAATAAAGACCAAGCAGGCTTTGTGCAAAAAAGGCAGGCAGCAGAGAACATTGGCAGACTGTTGAATATAATGCATCTGGTGCAAACCAGAAGCGAGAGGTGTCTGTCTCTGGCCCTGGATGCCGAAAAAGCATTTGATAGATTAGAGTGGGATTTTCTATTCTAAGTGCTGGAAAAACGGGCTAAGGCCAACTTTTATAAATTGGATGTGCGCTGTACCATGCGCCCAAAGCTAAAGTTGTGACCAATGGACAAATTTCTCTAGCATTTCCACTGACAAGATCAAGTAGACAAGGGTATCCTCTATCTCCAGCTCTGTTTGTACTAGCCATGGAGCCACGGCCAAAGCCATTTGCCAGGATTCAGACATCAAGGGTTTTAGAATAGGAAGAACATAAAATCAATTTATTTGCTGACAATGTACTGATATATCTGACAGACCCAACAAACTCGTTGTCCAAGCTGTGCTTTATTCTGGAGGATTATGGGGAGATCTCCAGGTATAAAGTCAATTGGGATAAGAGCGAAATCGTGCCACTTACTAAGGGGGAATTATAGTCAATATCAAGAAAATAGTAATCTAAAATGGCCACAAAATGGGATCAAATACCTAGGAGCCAGAATAGACAATAACTTGAATAATTTATATAAACTAAATTATACCCCTTTGCTTGGGAGAATTGAGGAGGACCTAAATAGATGGATGTCCCTGCCCATAATGTTAGTGGGCAGGGTCAACTGTGTTAAAATGAATGTATTGCTGAGACTTCAGAACTTCTTCCAGACACTCCCCGTGGCACTGCCCAGAAAATTCTTCCAAAATTTGCTTTTGTGAATAAGAACATTTCAATGGAATGGAAAAGTAGCCAGGGTATCTATGGAAAAATTGACCTGAGATTACAGTCTGGGCAGACTACAAATGCCTGACTTCAAGAAATATTATTGGACAGCCCAGTCGAGATACATCACCTCTCTCTTCCAGGGGGAAGGTGTATCATCCTGGGCACAAGTTGACCTGCAAGTGGTAGGTGAGAAAGTAGCAGAAGACTTTATTTATAAATGGTACGCCAAATTGTTATCTGGGAAAACAGGCAGCCCAATACTAAAACACATAATTTCATTTGAAATAAAATTAACCAATATCTAGGAATCAAAGTGAGGCTGTCCCCAAAAACACCGACTCTAAATAGATTAATACTATTGACAGTGGGTAACAAGATCCTGGAGACCTGGCATCATAATGACGTCAGATGCATAGAGGACTGTTCCAAGCAGGGGTGGCTAATGTTGTTTGAACAACATAAGAATAAGTATGATTTATCAAATAAGACGTCCCACTGCTACCTTCAGATAAGATCTTTTTTACAGGTCAAATTAGGTCCAACTATGGCCCTCCCAGCATACAGTGACAAAGGGACTTTGATTCGAAGGGGGAACACAAGGAAATTCATTTCAGCAATGTATTTGTTGCTCAAAGTGGAAGGACTAAAACCAGGCCTTCCTAAATCGGACTTAGGAATAATGATTGATGAGCAGTGTTGGTCCGCCCTGCGTCGGACCAGCATGACTGCAATTATTAATTCACGGTACGAGCTGGTACAATACAACTTCCTGTACTAGCTGTACCTGACGCCGCAAACATTCAACAGATCGAAAGCAGAATTATCACACCAATGCTTCAGGAAACTTGTGATAGGAAACTTTGTGCATGCAACCTGGACATGTACCAAGGTGAGACCCTTCTGGGTGGAACTGGACCAAGCCCTGAAAAAAAAAATCATAGGTAAAGAATTCCTGCAAGACCCTGATTTGTTTCTGTTGGGAAACATAATGAACATAAGACTGACGATGAACCTGTCCAAATTTCAAATTCAATTCATAATGATCACATTGGCAGTGGCCAGGAATTGCATAGCCGTTACTTTGAAATCCGACTCCTGCTTGAGCATCGCTCTGAAACTCAGAAATGCAAAGCTGGGACCCCTGGAGAAAATTAATTGCAACTTACTGAAAAATACAAGACTTTCCTGAAAATTTGGCAACCATCCCTAAATTCCATAGGAGCAGGATTATAGTGTAGGCCATTGTGCCTCGCTGCCCTACCTTTCCTGTCTACCTCTCCATTGGTGATGGGGGGAGGAGGGGCATTCCATCTCAACCAGGAAAAGTCAAGAAAAAGAAAGCAGCCTGAGCACTGGCTGCCATGATGTGACAAACCCATAAAGCCCCGAAATATGTTTCATACCTTTGTTGTGAACGTCCTGACTGTGTGTAACTGTGGTTGGTTAAGTGTTGAGTATTAAATGTGGAGGGGGTAAGGGAGGGAGAGAAGGGCATAGAAAAAGCTTGAGCTCTACATAAACATTAAGGTCATTTTCATGATCAGCAGCCAGAAGTGTTCAGGAAGCAAAATCTTCATTGCCCAGGGTAATCAAGTCAAGAAATAATACGAGATCAATATAGAGAAACATTTTCAACACCGTCCCTGCTCCACATTCTGAATCCTGCCTGTTCTGTTGTCACCAGGTCACCAACCTTTTGTACATGAAGGTGGCCAGCGGCTGCAGTGCCGGAGAGAGGATGTTCTCACCTACGCGAGGTGCTCCAGTTCAGTCAGAATTCTGTCCGCGGAGAGACATTTCACTTCCTGGTCCGCAGGTGGGTCCTTTGGCAGCAGTTGTGGGGACCTGGTCCGAGGAAGAGCATGCTTTCAGCACATCAGGCCAGCCATGCCTCTGGCCATGGAGAAATGCCGGCGATCTGCTGGGGAGAAAGGTGGCTGTTCGCAAGGCCAAGAGTGCCGCGTTGTGGAGCACCTTCTTGTCCCCCAGCCAGGACTCCCTCTTGGAAAGGACAGAGGGGCTTCCTGGGGCCTTGGGCCAGGCAGAGAGTCAGGCTGACCAGCGTCCTCTGGCATGCATTCCAGAGGCTCGGAAGGTTCCCTTTGGCTGGGCAACAAAGAGCCTGTGGATGGGGTGCCGGGGACAGAGGAGCCGGGGACAGAGGAGCCGGGGGCTGCTCTGTCGGGACACTGCACTGAGGAGGGAGTGCCAAGGCTGGGAGGATGAAGTTGACACCCCTGCTGTTGGGGGCAGCAGCCTCAGGGTCCCTGCAAGTGTTCAGGATCTGAGATTGCAGCAGCCGCATGTGGAGGATCACCTGCTGCTGGCCGGTCTCCCCTGGCCCAGTTATCAACTGGGCCCGGGGCAGGGATTCAACACCCACGGCCTTGGCACTCACTGTTCTTCGGAGAAGGCAGTTGGGACCGGCCCGCCCAACCGGCATGGCTCCAGGGAGGGTGACTGCCAGCCCCAGGAGGAGGCAGACTCAGACAGCTGCCACCATGGGCTGGGTCCGGCATCAGGGAAAGGCTCTGGGGGCTGTGTCCCCCTCTCTTTCTACTACCCGCCATCCGACTGCCTGGACTGGAGCGAGTCTCCGCTGCCTGGCTGGGAGGGAAGTGCTGGGAAGCGCGGCTGGGTGAGCAGGAGCCCTGAGCCATGGGTCTTCCCCAGGATGAGGCTGTATTGACCCCAGTCCTTCCCCAGGATGCCATAGACCTTCCACAGGATACCCTAGACCTTCCCCAGGATGAGGTCGAACTGACCACGAGCCTTCCCCAGGGTGAGGCTGCACTGACCTTGGGTCTTCCATAGGGAGACCCCTGGGCCTTCCCCAGGGTGATCCCTGGGCCTTCCCCAAGGTGAAGTGTACCAACCCCGTATGGGACTTCCGCAGGTTGGTGAGGCTGCACTGACCCCAGCTGGTACTTCCCCAGGGTGAGCCCTGCTCTTGGCTCAGTGAGGTCCTGGAGTGGTGGTAGGAAACACCCAGGAAACACCCACACCTGTGACCTCACCAGCCAGGGACATATCCCAGCCCCATGTCTTTAGTAGGCCAGCAACCAAGCTAGGAGAGTCCCAGGCATTGAGCCAGGAGTGCCAGGAGAGGAGAGAAGGGAGAGGGCCAGTGAAGAGAGAGCAGTGGACAGAAGCAGAGATGGGGAGAGTGGGGATGTATGGGGGGGGGGAGTGAGGGGAACATGAGGGATGAAGAGTGGAGAGTCTGTGGAGGGGTGAAAGGGCAGTAGAGGGCAGAGGAGAGGGGTGAAGGAGCAGGGTAAGAGGAGGGAGCAGGTGGGATGATGAAGGTGGTGCGGGAGTGGTCAATGAGGCAAGGGGCAGAGAAGGGGCAATGGATGATGGAGGGAGTCAGGAGTGAGTGGAGGAGGTATGGGGACAAGGTGGTAAGGGCAGTGAAGGTGAGAGTGATTAAGGGAGTGGTGAGGGCTGTAGGCAGGACAATAGGAGCACAAAAGGAGGCAATAGAGCAGTTGGAGGATGTTGAGGAGGGGGCAATGGAGGAGAGGATGATAAACAGGGGAGGTGGAGGAGGTAGGAATGCGATGTCAGAGTCACTGTGTTCCCTCCATGGAGTGCGGAGAGGTGAGGGGGCTTCTGTACATGGCGTGCGGAGAGATGAGGGGGACTCTGTACATGGTGTGGGGAGTTGAGAGGGTCTCTGTACATGGTGTGAGGAGGTGAGAGGGTCTCTGTGCACCTTGCAGGGAGGTGAGGGGTGTTTCTGTACATGATGTGGGGTGGTGAGAGGGTCTCTGTACAGTGTGGGGAGGTGAGGGGGCTCTCTCTACTCTGGCTGTGGGGATTGGGTGAGGTGTCTGCTGCTTCAGTCCCATTCTGTGGAGGTGGAGAGAATTGTTGGCTGCCCTCTTCCAGTGATGAATAGGGCAGGTTGGAGCGTACTGCTTGGGTCCCTCTACCCTTCGCACTCCTGCTGCCCATCCATCTTTGGCCTTCACCTAGCACCCCCCAAAGGCTTCTCTGGGATGACCAGAGGCGTCCTGAATTCTTGGACCCTCACCCCTGGCCAAGCGCTGGGTCCCACTGTCAGCATGAACTCAGCTGCTGCATCTGAGCTGAACCAAGTTCTGCTCAAATAAAAAAAATCAATGTCTTGCTGAAAGGTCTCTGCTTCCCTTCTTGCTCTTCCATGTGTGTGTTCCTTGGGATCTGGATGTCAGCTCCAAGGGCAACCTGCATGGTCAATTACCTCCTTCCCTGGAGAAGATGGGGCTATTTTCCCCTTGAACCGGGGTGTTGGGCTGATCCCACCATCTTTCCTGAGAAGAATGAAGTGGGCAAGGCTACTGGCCACTTTCTGCAGGAGCTTTATCGAGGGCGTCCTGGCCGGCTGCTCACAGTGTGGTACGGTTGCAACAGTGAAATGGATCAAAGTTCAATCAACGGGACCATAAGAGTGGCAAAGAGGATCACTGGAGTCTCCCTCCCCACCTCCAATCAATGTGATCTAACAGGATCGTTGTGTGAAGAGAGCATGCAAAATCTTTGCCTATCCCTTCCAACTCACACACAGCATCTTTCAACTTCTCCCATCAGGGAAGAGATCAAGTCAAGTTTATCATCATCTGATTGTTCAAGTACAACCTGATGAACTAGTGTTCTCCTGTTCTCGGTGCCAAACACGCAATCGTGCAATCTGACATGACGCATATACAGAGAAATATTTCATATACAGGACAAGTATTTTATAAAAATTAATAAATACATATTGCTGTGTACAAATGAGTTTCGGATGGTCAGTGTGAGCAGTTCCTTTGGTTGTTCAGCATTCTCACTGCCCGTGGGAAGAAGCTGTTCCTCAACCTGATGGAGCAGGCTCTTCCCCAATGGGAGCAGATGAAGAGATACAGGAATATCAGAGCCAGCACCACCAGGCTGAGGATCAGCTTCTTCCCACGGGCAATGAGAATGCTGAACGACCAAAGGATCTGTTCACACTAACCCTCTGAGACTCTTATATGTAAAAAATATTTATTTATTTGTATATATGAAATATATGTCCTGCATATGTATTGTGTCATGTGTGGTTGTATGACTGCATGTTTTGCACCGTGGACCAGAGAATGCTGTTTTGTTGATTTGTACTTGTACAATTAGATGATGATAAACTTGATTGTCTATCAGAACTCAGAGTGGGAGAGATTACCCAGCCCATTGAGGCTGCTCCCCCATGCCATGAGATCATGGCCTGTGGACTCAGCTCCACAGTCCCCGTAAAAGCTCTGCCATGCAAAGATCCATCTCTGTCTTAAATGCCTTCAATGAATCAGCCTCTGCTGCTTCCTCGGATGGCGTGTTCCACTGATTTGGCCCTCTCTGGGAGAAGCAGTTCCTCCTCAAAGAATCCTGAGGCTTCGTCCACTATTTCTTGCCATTCACTCTGTTGGGCTCAGTGTCCCCGGGGTCGGGGCCAGTTCCAGGGAGGGGCAGCGTGTGTCAGGACGTGGGGCTCAGAACATTCCAGCCCAGTACAGGCCATTCAGCTGAAGGTGTTGTGCCAACCTATGTAAACCTATTTAGCAATCTAAACCTTCCCTACCTCGTACACATAACCCTCTAAGAGTCTTTTCAATTATGCTATTGTACCAGTCTCCTCTATGAACATTGGCAATGCATTCCAAAAATAACTTATCCCTGATTTCTTCCCCAAACTTTCCTCCTCTCACCTTAAACATAGGTCCTCTGGTCTTTGCGACATTTGGCCCCAAGACAAAGGTGCTGGGTGTTTGCCCCGCCTACCTCTGTCACCTCTCGTGCTTTTTCACTCCAAAGACACAAGGCTTAGCTCCATTGAAGTCAATGCCTCATAAGGCATGTTCTCCAATCCAGGCATCATCCTCAAAAATCTCCTCTGCACCCTCTCCAAAGCTTTCACATCCTTCCTGTAATGAGGCGACCAGAACTGAGTTTCATAGAGCTGCAACATTACATCACGTTTCTTGAACTCAATCCCGTGACTACTGGAGCCCAGCATACCATAATCCTTCTTAACTACCTATCAACCTGTGCGGCAACCTAGAGAGATCACACTGTTAAGAATCCTGCCATTAACCATGTACTCCGCCTTCAGGTTTGACCTTCCAAAATGCACCACTTCACACTTATACAGATTGAACTCCACCTGCCATTTTTCTGCCCAATTCTGCATCCTCTTGTAACCTACAACAGTTTTCTACAGAGCCCACAACATCTCCAACCTTCTTATCATCTGCAAACATGACCCATCCCTCTACTTCTTCATCCAGGTTATTTATGAAAGTCACAAAGGGATCCCAGAACAGATCCCCAAGGAACTCCTCTAATTACTCACCTCCAGGCAGATCACATTCCATCTACTACTACCCTCTGCTTTCTGCAGGCAAGCCAATTCTGAAACCACACAGCCAAGATTCCATGGAACCCATGCCTTATGACTTTCTGAATGAGTCTACCATGGGACACTTTGTCAAATGTCTCACTAAAATCCATATACATCACATCTACTGTCCTCTCTTTATCAATTTATTTTGTTACATCCTTAAAAAACTCAATTAGGCTTGTGAGTCATGAACTGCCCCTCACAAAGTTATGGTAACTATCCTTGATAAGTCTATACTTCTCTAAATCCTCACTGACTTAAGATTCACTGGTGTATAATTCCCAGGACTATCCCAGTTTGTTTTTTTTTAAACAAGGGGACCACATTTGATCATTCATTCTCAAATCCTCTGGTACCTCCCTTGTGGCCAGCGAGGACGCAAAGATCATTGTCATCACCCCAGTAATCTCTTCCCTTGCATCCCATCATAACCTGGGGTATATTTTGTCCAGTCCCAGGGACCTATCAATCCTAATGTTTTTAAGAAGATCCAGGACTTCCTCTTTCTTAACTTCAATATGTGCCAGCACTTACGTCTGTTTGACACTGACCTCATACTGACCAAGGTCCCTCTCTCTCATTTAGGACCTCTCCTTCCTCCTCTTCCTCCAGCCACATGTTGCTTCTTTTATCCATAAGCCGCCCTTCCTTCACTCTTAACATCCTTCGGCTCTTCACTTGGGAGAGGAGCCGGCAGCCAGAGGTGCCCCTGTTTCCTTGCCTTAAAGGGTGCTGATGGAAGATTTGGGGTCGGGTTGCCTGGCTGAAGGATCACAGCCACTGAGCGCCAGTGTGTGATGAGGGACAAGTTTGAAGGGTTGAAAGAGTGATAATCTTGGACATGTGTTATTGCAAACTTTAAACTTGTTTTACACACAGGAGGAACACACAACAGGAGACATGCACACACACACAGACATACATTGATGCACTCACACAGACACAAATACATACACACACACACACATACACACCCACATAGACATGCACACACACAAACACGCAGAACAATAACATACAAATCAAGCAAATTGGATATGTGAAGATTCAAAATTCCTTTATTGTGTATATGATGTATACACAGGACTGGGGCGACCACTCTTCAGCAGGTCTGATCACCGGCTGTACTCCTCCTCCCAGTGTACAAGCAGGGACTGAAGACCACACCATCAGTGGTGAAGACAGCAAAAATGTGGTCAAGGGAGGCGGAGGAGCACCTGCAGGACTGCTTTGAATCGGTGCACTGGAACATAATCAAGAACATCCATAGACGTGAATAAATAGGCAATGGGTGTCACTGATTTCATCAAGACCTGCGTGGATGAAGATGCGCCCACATGCACAATACTGAGAGTTCCCCAACCAGAAGTCCTGGATGAATCAGAGAATCCATAGCCTGCTGAGGGAGAGATCAAGGACATTTAAGGTCAGGGGATCGAGTTCTTTACAAGAGGTCCAGGTACGGGGGGCGTGGCAAGATGGCGTAAGGATCAGACGTGCCTTCCAGTCCTCTCCTGACTCTATCTTATTGTTTTGTCTAGAAATGCCCATTAAAATTCTTTAAAAGTTTAGATAATTTCAATGCTGTTAATTTAACTTATGATGGTACAATTAGTGGAAAAGAGCAAAAAAAAAACGACAACAGATCATCAAAAAACTACATTTTCCAAAAGTTCAAGTTTTGGAGCCTACCTACAGGAAAGACACCAGGATCCCAGGAGAGAGGTACAGTGTTCGGATGCAGAGCTCTATGTTACATCGGTAGAGCCCCCTAAAGAGGGCGCCAAACAGCCTTTAGAACAAAGAGTTACTCAGGTTCGCACATGCGCAGTAGCATCTGACGGCAATGTTATGAATGAACCGCTTGTAGTATCATCAGTTGAAGTATTATCAGCTGAAACACCGGCTGGGGAAAGGCATTTGTCAACTGTAGTGGTGGCGCTGCAAACTGCACCTCTTGAGATGGAAGAACCTATACAACTTGATGTACTGGGAGAACTTAATATATTATGGACTGGGGAAAACCCCGGCCAGCGTCCTCCAGTCATTGCAGTCATACTACAAGGAAGGCAACCAGAATGAAGGAAGGAACAGAAGATCCTTTGGTTATGCAGAAGAAGCAGGAATCTGTTGAGCCAGAATCTCTTCCAATTGAAAAGATTCTTGTGAATCTTGAATCTAAATTATCTTATACAATGCAGGGATTATCCAAGATTATGACTGAACTTGGTACTAGGTTTAATACCCTGGTGAAAATACATTCTCAACAGATGGCTGAGTTTGGAGCTTTTAAGCTTGAAGTGAGAGATAAATTTAATTCATGTGAAGAAGATATAGACGAAATACGGGATCAAGTTCTTGATGTGACCAAAATGGTTGAAGACTTACAAACTCAAAATAAAAATTTGGTGAAAAAGATTGATTATTTGGAAAACCAATCCAGATGGAACAATACAAAGATTATTGGTTTGCCGGAAGGTATGGAGGGACCAGACCCAAGAAAATTTTTTACTGAATGGATTCTGCAGGTACTGGGTCAAGAACATTTCCCGGAAGGTATAATACTGGAACATGCTGACAGAGCCTTGCGTAGAAGACCTATTTCAGGTCAAAGTCCAAGACCTGTTTTGGTTTGTTGCTTGAATTATTACGACAGAGAAATAATTTTACGAGTGGCTATTAGAAATGCACAACAGAGAAAATCACCCTTGATGATTCAAAATAATCGAATTTTCTTCTATGCGGATTTGAGTCAAGAAGTTATGTTCCAACGATGGGAATTCAATCCTGCTAAAGAGTTGTTGTGGAAGAAAGGTTACAAGGAAACCTTTAGATATCCAGCTGTTTTGAAGGTTTTTCAAGATGGTTGCCAACCAAAGTTCTTTGATTCTCCAAAGGAAGCTATAGCATTTGCTCAAGAGCTGCCAATTACTCAGTATCAACAGAGACATAGTCCGCCGCGATCTCTAAGGAGACAAGAGATGGAAGAAAAGAGCCGTGCTCCAAAAAGGAATGGTTGTAATGGTGACTCGGCAGTTGGAGCTGATTAAAAGAAGAGTTGTCCTTTTTTTTTCTAATTTTTTTTAAAAAAAGGAATATTAAATAATGATGATGTTAGTTTAAGATGAAGTGCGAGTTGGGGGAGAGAACTGGATAGGCACTATTTCCTGAAAGTCATCTGCTACGTGTGAGTTATCTCACACTCATTTTCTTTTGGGAGTTACCGCATTGCGCGGTTTAGACGGGAGGGGGTATTTTTTAACCTCCTACCCGTTTTTTTTCCCTTTTTTTTGTATTATTAGATTAAAGAGTGAAGGGTTTTTTTGTGTTTATAAAAAAAAGCATAAGAAAGTATTTGATTGTTTAAAAAACTAAAAATTGATGTGGTTTTTTTTGTAAAGTTTATTCAGTAGATAAGGAATATTTGAAATTTAAATGTGAATGGGATGGATAAGTTTTTTTTAATTTTTTTTTAACTTTAAGGTGAAAGGAGTGGTAATTCTGGTGTATATTATTTTGCTATTTTAGTTATAGAACGAAGGGAATAATGGTGAAAGTTATAAATTGAATTGTACAATTCTTAATGAGGCTTGAATTTTGTTTGTGGTTTATGCTCCATTTGTTGAAGATATAGATTTCGTTGTAGATGTGTTTTTATTATTTGGATATCTGAATTTTAACGTAATGATTGGGGATATTTAAATGTGGTATTGGAGCTTTTATTGGATAATTATTCAAGAGTAAAAGGGAAAAATGGTGGAAGAGTACTAAAATTGAATTGTACAATGCTTAATGAGGTTTGAATTTTGTTTTAAGATGGTGGTTTATGTGACTAATATGATGATAGATTTTGTGAAGGTTTATCTCTATAGAGAACGTTTTTTTTCATCTTTTTTTTTCTCATGCTACAATTTTTTAAAAGAATTGATTATTGTTTAAGAATTTTTGATAGACAATGTTACTAACTTTACTAATTTTTCATATTAAGTTTGAGTTAAATATATGTTTCATCTTAACTCCGTTTGTTAAATATATGCATTTAAGTTTGATTTAAATATGTTTTTTAAGTCTGATATCTTAGTATTAATTACTTTTCTTTTTGTTAGTATTTTAATCGGTTATGTTTTTGTTTTTTTTTGTAAGTGGGTTTTTTTTCTCACATATATTATTAACTTTATTAATTCTTCACTCTTTATTTTGGGGGAAAGGGGGGGGTTCGACTAATTTGAGTTGGGTTATTAATGTGTAATAATTATTGGGGAGGGTATAGTTTATTTAGATTACTGATACTGTATTGTAATTTTATTATTTTATTCTTAATTTTTTTTAATGTAATCCTATATGTTATTCATGTTATAAAATCTTAAATAAAGTTTTAAAAAAAAGAGGTCCAGGTACGACCTAAGGAATACCATCACCAAACCAAAGGAGGCCAGAGTCAAGAGACAAATACACAACAGGGAGTGCAGGCCAGTACCGCCTACAAAGGAAATGCATTGCTATAGACAGCTGATAAGCTTCACTCCCTGATGAACACCTTCTGTGCCTGCTTTGAAAAGAAGAACTGAAAAACACTTACCAGAATCCATGAAAAGGCTGAAGATCCCATGGTATCTGTCCCTGAGGGCGACGTCAAAACATCTTTCAAGAGGGTGAACCCTCGTTGGGTGACAGGCCCGGAGGGCTTACCTGGCAGGGAACTGAAAACCTGTGCCAACCAACTAGCCAGAGTGTTCACAGTCATTTTCAACCTTTCATTACGACAGTTGGAGATCCCAATCTGCTTCAAAGGTCATCAATCAAGAAGGGCAGCATGAACAGCCTCAATAACTACCACCCAGTAGGCAAGGACAGAGCACAGGGAGAGTTGCACCGCATGTCCCTGCAGTTTGAGCTGGACCTCGGAAGTCCACGACTCTCCTTGTGAGTTGATGATTTTATCTTAGCGTTCCAAACTTAGCCCATGGTTGCATGAGGAAATGCAGATGAGTGCATTGATGGGAGTGGGGAGTGCATATTTCTTCAGGAATAGTGCATTCCCCAAGTGAAATAATGCTGGGAACTGCACAAGGATTCAAATAGGTTATTTTTGCTCATATTTAAATGGATTTGTTTTAAAGGTAAGAGGCCCTTCCGATCCATGAGCCCAAATACCCACAATTAACTTGTGACCCCTGTACGTTTGGAAGGGTGTGAGGAAACCAGAAAGCCTGGAGGAAACCAACGTGGACACAGGGAGAACTCCTTACAGACAGTGCCAGATTCAAACTTGAGTTGGTGCTCTAATAATGTTGCGCTAACCATGCTGGTTGAAATTTAACTCACTGAGGCAGCTCCAGAAGAAATGTGTTGAGCAGCGGAGAAGTTTGACACTGTTGGTAGAGATGGCCTGTGGAAGCTGTGACCAAAATTCAATTGCCCCCCATGCTTAACCAACATCATCCATCAGTCCACAAAGGTATGGAAGGCCACGTCAATACGTGTGGTGAGTTGTCAGACCCATTTCCCATCAACAACGGCGTTAAAAAAAGGGGTGTGTTTTGACTTTGGTCTACTCTTTGCTGCTGTTCTTCAGGATGCCACCCCAGACCTGAATTTAGTGGTTTTCCTACAAACGAGGGCTGATGGTGGGCTTCTCAACCTTGCAAGACTGAGAGCAAAGGTCAAGGGCATTGTGGCGCATGAGCTACAGTTTGCACTGGCTGACCTCTCCCTCAAAGACTTACAGGAGATCACCAGTCACTTTGCCAGTGCTGCTAAGGGCTATGGATTGACAATCAGCCTGAGAAAGACGGAGATTTTGTACCAACTGGCCCCCGGCCCAAGCTACGAAGAACCAACTGTCCTCATCGATGATGCTCGTCTCAATGCTCCCAACATGTTTTGCTACCTGGGCAGTCCCATAACATCCTCAGCTTCTCTAGATGTACAGATTGAGTCAGATTAACCATAGCAGCCTGGTTTGCCTTTGATCAGGTTTGGTCACAGAACATCAGATTGGCCACCAAGTTCAAGGTGAACAGGGCTGTTATCATATCAGCCTTGCTAAATGGATGTGAGACATGGTGCCCATATCAGAGTCATTTACACTAGCTTGACCAACTATAGCACCGTCACCTATGTTCTTCAATATCAAGGTCCTTTCTCGAGCCAGGTTCAACTTTGGTGATGTCAGCCCAACTGCGTTGGGCAGGACATGTTGTCAGATTGCCTGATGGAAGACAGCCCAAGAGCATCTTGTACAACGAACAATCCAATGATACCCAAAAACGAGGAGGCCAGTGACTACGGAACAAGGATGTTCTGCACAGGGGCTTCAAGAAAGCCAACATTGGCCCATCAACGTGGGAGGACCTGGATCAAAATCGCTCGCAGTGGAGGGACGCCATCAGAAAAAGTGTCGATGTTGCTAAGAACAAGCTCAAAGGGGCAACAGAGGAAAGGCACAGAAAGCACCAGAACAGAACTTCTGCCCCTTGTAATCGAGAGGCAGCATCCACCACTGAGTAGTCCTGCTCCGCTCCTGTTCGGAGGACCCACTGCCTGCCAATCAAGGTCAAAGACTTACCCCAAGCCATCAAGATGACCCTTATGATTGGTCCACCTAAATCACCAGATGCTGCCATCTGGGCAGCCCGCCCAGACTCAACCCTGACCTTCACTCAATTGGTCCAGGTGAATCACCTCAGTTCACCCCTGCTGAGCTCCTGCACTTGGCTTTGAGCCATTGGCCATAGCAACCAACAGGGCCCACACTGACCCTTACGATTGTTCCCCCCCCCCCCCCCAGCTTTGCCTCCAGAACTATAAAGGACCATGTGCCCCTTTGGCCTGTCTCTTTGGACTCATCGTGGAATGCAAGTATTACCTTCCACACTGGATTGGAGTGAGTCTGAGGCTAGGTAGCTAGAGCTTTGTCTGTACCGGTCGAAGGTTGGGGGCACGTAGTATCACCTTGATCTGATTGTTGAATGTATATGCTCTTGTAATTTCCCCAGTTTCTGTTGGTTTCTCCCTCGTCATCTGAAAGTGGATATTTACCCCCTGCGACTGTGTATGTGCAGAAGTTTGCTTGATATATCGACCCTGTTATCTCAGTTCCATCCCTTAAATAAACTTGAGCTTTGTACCTGCACTTTGGCCTGGTTCTCAACCTGTGGGACCCACACTAACCCGAACAACACCCCTCCAGGTCTTACCTACCAAATATATGGCAGACAGTGCCGGTCGAGGAGTGTACGACCCCTCCAGAACGCACATATCAACGCGCTGTTGATGGCGGGGTACCAGTGGTCAGGTATGTTGGCTCCTCGAAGGGGAATGTGGAAGATTTTTTTTTCAAGCTGCCCTGGTTGAAGTCCCCTGCATCAGGGTGCGCTGTCCCCCGTTTACCGATGGCAGTACTCTCATCCCCTTCGGTTGCCCGACCCAGGAGCGGATCGCTCGATGTTCCTGGTCGGAGGGAAGAGGACTGAGGCATAACGTGAAGCTGGTGCCCCATGATGGTGAAGCTGTGCCCGGAATCCTTTCATTCAGCCACGTCTCCATAAAACCCATCACACGCCAATCCGCTGCTGTCATCCTGGTCGGAGTTTGTCAAGTTTATTTCTCAGAATCTGTTGCCTGAGATGGTGGCAGGGAGTGGAGGCCTGTTGTTTCACCTGGAGCACCTCCCTCCCCCTTCCGAAGTCAGCGTGGTCGGGTCCTTCTTAAAAGGCCGATACCTGAATCTCCCAACGGTGCAGATTTTGCCATTTCTGTCAACCACTAGGCTTTTAAACTGTCTTAACACCATGTCATCTACTGACATGTCAGTGTGAACGTGGATTGCCGCCCGAGTCAGGAATATTTGATGATTCCCTTTGGAGGTTCAAAGAATCGCCTCGGAAAGGCACTATTGCGCTGCAGGGCTGACATAACACGTAAATTGGTCTTCAATTCAGACGATGCGCAAAGAACAGACACTTCAGATTAAAAGGACGCCACCAAACGCTATCAGAAGGGATCAGAGGTGGAGAGGGTGAGCAGATTTAAACACCTGGCTGGAGCCAGGGCCGGATACCAACCCCGGCCCCTGTAAGGAGCCAACCCGCTACTCCAGTCGTGATCTCCAATCGTGATCACCCGGAAAATTCACGACCAAGTCCTTGTGAGCTCCAGGTGAAATTTTCATTCCAGTTTTTAATGTATTTTCCTTCCACTTCCAACAAATCCCGCTCCCCCGCCTTCCTCGCGTTCCCGGGGCTCTCCCCAATGTTGGGGCGTCTTTTATTGCCGAGGGCACATGACAAAGGGTAAGGATTTTGGAGCTCCTCTCAAAATGCATCAACTCGCATGAGCCAATGAAATATATTCCATTGGTCATATTTGAGATATAAAATCCCAGCCCCTTGCAAATGGCACCGAAGCCTGCTGTTTCAATAGATGCTGTCAGACTGCTGTGAGGTTCCCACCGTTTCGGATTTTAATTCCGTTCTGAAACATCTGCGCGTCTTACACGCGGCGTTCGTCAGACCAAGTGATTTATTACTCGCGGGTGTGCAGAGACGTAAGCTACAAGTCGGAGAGATGGTTTTTGCACATGCTGCCATGAAGACCCTATTCCTATAAAGTTGAATAAAAGGAAAGAAGGCGACGCGGTTTAGCGGGTCGCTGTTGCAGCGCCAGCGACCGGGATTTGAATCTTGCCTGTAATGCACGTTTTCCCCGAGGCCTCGGTTTCCTCCCACTGTTCGAAAAGTACCGGGGGTATCGGTTTATTTGGGCGACACGGACTTGTAGGCCGAAATGTCACCGTGCTGCATGTCTAATTTAAAAAAAAATCCTCCCCCCCCCCCCCTCCTGACAGTCAGCTCAACCTTCCCTCCAAGACTTCCCTCCTTCGTCTTCGTCTTCTCACTACCCACTCGTATATAATCTATCCGGAGCGAGGACACATGTGAAAGAGCGAAAATATCAATTATGTAGATTCGGAAACAAGTATTTTTCTATAAGTAATTGATCACTTGAACCATGGTATTGTGAGAGAAAATCTGAAAGGCTAACGTTACCACAACCGCTGGATCTTCCTCACATATTATGCCCCTTCCATTCGAAGTATATCATTCCGCTTGTCATCTTTCAATGCATTTATCATGAACGCTTCTGTTCTCCTGATGAAAGGTCCCGACCCAAAACGTCCACCCTCTATTTGGCACCACATTCGCTCCCTGTCCTGTCCATCCCCTCCGGCCCTGATAATCCTGCTCCAGATTCTATCATTTCCTCCAAAAAAGCATTGACTTTTCCATGAACTGACTCACCTTTTCATTGGTTCTGTTATTTCCAATATGTTTACCACAGATCGCAGGTAGAGCCTGCAGACTCTATATCACAGATGGCTTTGTGTCTACATTTACAGATGATACCAAACTAGGTGGGTGGGAGGATGTGGAAAGGCTACAGAGAGAATTGGATAGATTAGGGGAATGGGAAAAGAGATGACCAGATGAAATGCAATGTTCGAAAGTGGACGGTCATGGACTTTTGGAGAAGAAATAGTTGGGCAGACTATAATTTAGATGGGGAGCAAATTCAAAATTTTGAGGTGCAAAGGGACTTAGGAATCCTCGTGCAGGATACACTAAAGGTTGAGACGGTGGTGAAGAAGGCAAATGCAATATTGGCATTGATTTCCAGAGGGATAGCATGCAAGAACAGGGATGTAGTGTTGAGACTCAAAAAGCACTGGTGAGAATGGGTTCAGTTTTGGCCGCTGTATTTGAGAAAAGACACACTGGCATTGGAAAGGATTCAGAGAAGATTTACTAGAATGATACCAAGAATGAAAGTACATGAAGAACGATTGTTGACACTTGGATGATACTAGATGGAGTGGGGACACTTTGAATGCTGAAAGGCCTGATAGATGTGGCAAGATTGTTTCCTGTGGCAGGGAATTCTTGGACAAAAGGACATAATTTCAGGATAAAAGGATTTAAAACTGAGATGCAGAAAAATTTCTTTAATCAGAGGGACGCGAGTCTGTGGAACCTGTTGCCGCAGGGGCAGTGGAAATGAGGTGTTCAAATGCATGGCTTCTGTTAATAGCTCAGAGGACCCCAAAACCCAGCAGCAATAGATATTCACCAGGACAAATGGTTACTTAAACAAAAGTTGCTTTTAATTATCTTTAAACATGATCAAACTTTAACTTATCACTATTGTCTTAACTAACATAATTTAACCCCCTTCTAATTCTAAGTGCAGGTGTATGTAATGCATGTGTAAGTTCAGAAAAGTTATTTGATTCACAGTCTAATCTCACTTCTCACTCATCCATGTTCACTGGTTGCAGGCAATTCTCATACTATGCACAGAATTTAACATTTATAAAGTTCACCAGGCATTGGTGCTTGAAAGGTCAATAGTTACTGCTCAGAAAGGTTCTTGTCGGTTTTCAGAGAGAGAGATTTGTTGTACATTTACTTCAATCAGCTACTTCAGTGTCTTGCCAAAGAAACTTGCCCCGTCAGGGATCTCCAGATGATAACCTCTCTTTCAGGTCACCACAGAGTTCATTCTTGTTTCCTTTATTCCAAGTAAAACATTAGACAGCGGTCCTCTCCTCTGCGTGAACCGCAAGGGCTTTGACTAGGCTGAACTAAGCACTCACAACCTGTCTTCCAAATGGGGTTTTCACAAGCTTTCCAGCTTGTCCTGTTCCAGTTCCAGTTGCTGCTGCTGACTGTAAAACTGTAGAACCGATCTCTCTCTCTCTCTCTCTCTCTCACACACACACACACACACACACACACACACACACACACACACACACACACACACACACACACACACAGAGAAAAAAACCTGTTTGACTCTCTCTGCTTGCAAAACCACCTGTCCTTTGTAGAACAGCAAGTTCCACTCCAGACAGAATGTGGCTCCAACAAGCTCTTTCATCTGTTGCCTTTTTGTAAACAACAATCTATTAGTGAAGTCTCTTGGGCACTTTCCAACACTTTTGCAAAGTTTGTTGGCCCCCACATGTCTAGCATGAGCAGAGTTCCAGTATTTTAAATAAGATCTGTTTTAAAGTCTTTGTATGTGACCTACACTAAAAATACCTTCCCCAATTTATCACCCAAAAACATATCTATATTCTGTCACACTACATACATAACAATGTCATACATAACAAATCTGCCTTTATTTTTAATTTGAACACTCAACGGGAGTTTAATATAAAGCTACCCTTTTAATGCAAAGAGATATTTCATCGCAACCTTCAGCTCCTCCCTGAATCTCCTCTGGGACAAGGTGTAGATACATCTGTTGGTGCAGGTACTGAGAAATTGCAACATGTATGAACATTGCTGAAGGATATATGTTGGATTATTTAGGTATCTGTCCATGTAAAAGTTATTTTGAGTGAAGCACGACATAGGGGATCCACAACAAAATAAAATTGGCAGAGAGAACGAATAAAAAGAACATTGACTTTCTGTGGTTTCCCCCTCTGGATCCTTCACCTTCTCAATGTTTTTCTGGAGACCCCGACGTATTTTATTTGCCACGACAACATGATGGATGGTTAAACCGTTGAACAATACAGTGAGGCTGATTGGCAATAACAATATGGTGACCCTGTGGAAGACCTCGTATATTCTCCAGGAGGATGAGGTCATATATACAGTTTGGCCACGCAGCGCCATGGCAAGTGGTCAATGAGGACCATATGTTTTATTCCAAAGGTGGAGGGAACGTACCTCACACAGCCCCATATTGTCACAATTACCATCACAACTATGGCCGTTCGCTCGGTGCAATACTGTTCCCGCAGCCTCACCCCACAAACTGTGACATAGCGATCAAACATGAAAGCCTCTGTCAATCAAACAGCAGTTAATGGCCATAAACTTCAGGACTACGATCAGTGTACAGATTGGACTGAAGAGCAAATACGGAGCATAATTGTAGATGTCATTAATCTGTTCCACGAAAATACCTTGGACAATACACCAGGTAATGAGTGATGCATCTGGACCTACCACAGATTCCCGGCAAGAGAATCACAATCGCCAATAAATTAACTGTAGAGAGACAAATCAAGATGTACATTGAACATAGGAAGTAGGAACAGGAGTAGGCCAAAAATGGCCCATGGAGGCTGCACCGCCATTCAATAAGATCATGGCTGATCAGATTTATGACCTAACTCCACCTACCTGCCTTCTCCCCCTATCCCCTAATTCCTCTATCATGTAAAAAATTATCTAACTGAATTTTAAATAAGTTTAATGAAGCAGCCTCAAACACTTCCCTGGATAGAGAAATCCAAACATTCACTACTCTCTAGGAAAAACTATGTAAGTAGAACCACGGCAACTAGGACCCTTTTCACTTGATGTACATGCCCGAGAACACCCTATATGGGTTCCTCCGAACAGTGGGAGCTCAGCAGGTTCGGCCTCCACCTCCAATCCCCAGCTGGAGGTCAATAGCTGACCTGCGTGGGTGTCATGCAGGGTCTGCCGGCAATTTGGAGTGGTTTCTCTGGTGCACTGAATGATAAAAGTGATCGGGTGCATTGTTGGTGCTGAAAATGTCTCGGGACCATTTATAGCAGGATTAAAATGCAACCAATCGATGTTTCTTCATGAATAACGTTCTTAAGTTTGTGGAGATAAGGATAAAGATGGAAGGACGGTTTAAATTGCTCATTGAGCAGTCGTTGGGCAGCCTGGATTGTCTCATCATTGCTGAAATGTTTCGATTTTTGTTAAATCGATGCACATGGATGCAATGCGATGGACATGAGCAAAGTAAAATTTTGGAAGAGTATTAATATTGGCACTTAATCGAGTGATGGTATTGTTAAAACGAATAAAAAGGTGAAAATTCAGTCAGAGAATATCAACTGCTGAACAATACACAACAGTGTTAGGACAAACAGCTGTTTCTCCAAAGTCAGCTACTTCTATCCTGAACATTCGGGAATCATGTGAGGAATAATTGTTTCGGTGCAGCCAGGACAACAAGAAGATGGAACCAGAAGCAGTCTCTCACCTGGGAAGCCAATGGCTGCAAGCACAGGGTAGTGAATGCTCACTGTGTAGTAAATCACTGGATAGCCCATTATCCTCGCTGGGCAGCAATCAGTTGTACATACAGTGATGCGTTTAACCACCCCTTATACAAGAGAAGTAAAGTCTACAGAGATAAGCAATTTGGGAGAGCTATTTTTGCTCATTGTGTCACCGTGTAAAGGATTTCTCTCGCCAGGGGAGATTATGAACAAGTACACAATGCTGGAGAAACTCAGCATGTCAAAGAGCATATTTTTATAGCAAAGATAACCAACGTTTTGGACTTGAACTCTTTATCAATGTATAACTAAGATGTAGGCAGATTTCGAGAGATCATAAATTTAACATCAACCAAACTAATGTGGAGGAAGTTGAGGGATCACGTGCTGGGGTCAGGATAGGTTTACCCTAATGGGGCAAGGAAAAGGGAACCATGGTTGACAAAACAGGTGAGGCGCTGGTCAAGGGGAAGAAGGGAGCATATATTAGGTACAGGAAGCGGGAAACAGGAAGGGCTAGTGAGAAATGTATGGTAGCCAGGAAGGACTTAGAAGAGTTTGAAGGGTGTATGAGAAGGCCTTGGAATGTAGTCTGAAGGAGAGCCTCAAGACAGTCTATGCCTATGTGAAGGACAGAAGGATGAAGAATTGGGGCAGCTAAAGAATAAAGGAGGCCACATGTGCTTGGAACCGGAGTAAGTTGGGTAGGTGCTAAATGAATAATCTGCTTTAGTATTCGCAAGAGAAAAGGACCTTGATATGGGTGAAGTCAGAATAGAACAGGCCTGTGTGCTGGACATTGTTGGATCTTCTTATTAAGATTGATAAGTCCCCGGGCCCGATGCAATATACCCCAGGTTTCTGTGGAGAGTGAGAGAAGAGAGAGCTTGGGCAGTAGCTATGATCTATGAGTTCTCTTTGGCTGCAGGGGAGGTGCAAGAGGATTGGAGAATGGAAAATGTAGTCCCCTTGTTTGAAAAAGGTAATAGGGAGAATCCTGGGAATCAGAGACCAGTGAGTCTTATGTCAGTGGGGTGACTTCTAATGGAGAAAATCTATGAGCATTTGGAGAAGTACAGTCAGCATGGCTTTATAAAGAGAAGGTCGTACCTCATGAGCCTAATTGAGGTTTTTTTTTGGGAAGGTAAGAAAAGAAATTGATGCAGTTGACATGGATTTTAGTAAGACATTTGACAAGGTCCCGCATGAGTGACTCGTTCAGAAAGTCAGGAGGCATGGGATTATGGAGCCTTGGCTGTGTGGATAAAAAAAATGACTTGCAGGTAGAAAGCAGAGAGTAATAGTGGAAGGAAAATATTCTGCCGGGAGGTCTATGACTATTGGAGTACCGCAAGGATCTGCTCTTTGTGAATTTTATAAATGACCTGGATGAAGAGGTGGAAGGATGAGTGTAATGGAGGATTTAGACCACGCTTTTGCTTATGCAAGGCTGAGCATCAGTAACCTACTTTGAGAACAATGTAAGAATCAGCAGGCATAAGCTAAATTCCACCATGGGGCCCAGAGATGCAGTTATCTGACAAAAAGACATCTGGTACCAAGAACGTTTAATCTTTTGTATTCAAAGTGATAAGCTAGAATGGGTAATATAAGCCGTGGTCCCACTGATAAAGTTTCAGACTCTCTAAGGGGTGGCAACGTCTCTCAGCAAGAAGAACTTCTAGAGTCCAACCAACGACCCGGTCGGGGGAGGGGGGAAGCTGCTACTAGCGCCCCGGCAACCTACTACAAGTGTGCGGTCATTGACTCGCTTTGGCAATTGGGACCAGTCCAGGCATTGATAAGTATAATTGGGAAGGGCTTGCATATTGTAGTTTGAAATTAACTTTAGATTTAGTAATAAAGATTTGTATAAACTGAAGTGTGTGTCTGTTTTCTTTCGGTAGCTCAAACACTGTGACCAATCTAAAACGAACAAAGTGAGAGGTACAGGTTTACCCAGGACAATGAGTCAGTAAGACTTTTGATAATATGAAGGTTGGGGGAGTTCTGCATGGAGCTGAAAGTTGTCGAAGGTTACAAGAGGATCTAGACAGGATGTACTGAGCTGGGCAGAAGAGAGGCAGATGGAGTTCAATCCAGATAAGTGCAATACATCTTGGAAGGACAACCCAGAAGGCTGAGTACAGGGTTAATGGCCAGCTAATTAACAGTGTGAATGAACAGAGGGATCAAATTCATACATCCCTCAAGGTCACTGCATAAGTTGATAGGATAGTTAAGACATATGGGATGTTGGGCTTCATTAATAGGGGATTCAATTCAAGAGTAGAGATTGGGAACTCTACAGATCTCTGGTGAGACCCCACTGAAATCATAGTATTCAGTCTAGTAACCTCGTTACAGGAAGGATGTAGAAGCTATGGAGAGGGTGTGGAGGATATTTACCAGGATGTTGTCTGGATGGGAAAATAAGTCTTATGAGGCAAGGTTAGCAGACGTGGGACTTTTCTCTTTGGAGTGAAGAAGGGTGAGAGGAGACTTAACTGAGGTCGACAAGATTCTGAGAGGCAGAGACAGGGTGACCATTCCCCCCACCCCCAGAGTAGGAATAACATACACCAGAGAATGTGAACAAAGTGGAGGGAGGGAAGTTTAGGGGAGGCATCAGGGATAAGAGAGCTTTGTGGACCTGGAATGCCTTGCCAGGGATGGTGGTGGATGATGGAAGAAAAATAGAAGGCTACGAGGCAGGAAGCATTTAATTTTTGTTTGGAAGGAGAATGTGGGTCGGGACAACATCGAGGGCCGAAGTGCCTGTCCAAGTGTTCCATGTTGCATGAAAAGAACTGTTCCTGTAACCACGCCCACTGTTCTAATGGTCCAATATTTAAATTTCATCTTCTCACAGCAAATGGCCAATAATTCGATCAAAGTTGACAGAGTCCCTCAGGCAGACAGGGATACCCGTTGCTTGCTGAAAGGCAGCTTTGCTAATGGGCCTTTTCAGGTGGACCCTCTGCCTTGAGGGCGGCAGACATTGAGTGGCCTGATTTATTCTGCAGCGTCGAATAAACCAAGATAGGAGATACATGGTAAATTGTACAGAGAGTTGGAGCCCTCCTTCATGGGATGTCCGGAAGATTGCAGGTTATTTCAGAGCAGGCTAACTGGATCTGTAAAGACTCACACTCTGTGCTGATGACAGGTCAAGTGGGAACCATTTGCTGATCGCTCTCCTTGGATGCTTTTAAAATCTTTACTGGCGTTGTGCATGGGGTGAATCAAATTAAGTCTCCTGAGATCAGAGCAGGAGAATCCCGCCAGCAAAACCCATATCTCTGGATAAAGAAGCCAGTTCGCAGGTTCTTCCGCGGGTCTGGATATCGGAGCCATTCTGAGGAACCGCTTTTGACTGAGGGAAGTCACGTGATGGACGGGTGGAAACAGCCCTCTCCAGAGAAAAAAAAGTGTGAAAAAGCAGAGCTTAATAAACATAAAATACAGGAAGAGAAGGATAAAGTTACAGAGAAGCGACAGAAGATGGGACCCAAAAGAGAAAAAGTAAGAATAACAAAGAAAAAGGAAGAAGGAAAATCACTGGAGAAGAAAGAAGAAGGCCTTACCTACACATCAGAGCAGAGAGCTACCATGGAGAGGAACGTCCGATCTCTGATGTTGGTGAGTCGCCAGAGGAGCAGTGTCCTCCTGACTGGCAGACTCCAAGAATGCCTCTCAGAGCCAGGAAGAGGTGCACAATTGCGCCTGCGTGAAGAGGTTAAGAAAAGGTTAACACCAATGAGAGGGGGACTCAGCTGAGGAGCAGCCAGCTGAGAGATGCCCAGTATCGGGGCTTTCAGCTGGGGTAAGTAAACAAGAAAGAAGAAAAGAAGAGTGGTGAGAAAGAGAATGAAGGGCTGGAAGAGGGTGAGTGGCAACAGGGCAACCCAAAGGGGGATGACCTGCGGCAGGAGGCCCAACAATGGGTCGACCTGCAGCAGGAGGCCCAACAACAGGAGACTCAGCAGCTGGAGGCCCAGCAAGGATACAGAAGCTGCTCACCAGAGAAGATACAAAGATATAGAGAAGAGAAGAAGATGACACAGACATAGATACAGACACAGAAGAAGAGGAGGAAGAAGACCAAGAATTTCAATGGAAAGAAGAAGGTAAAATAGGACAAAGTTTACATAAAGCCATTTTTTTTTTTTTTTTTTTTAATTTTTTATTTTTCACACCATAAATCACAATAGCCATGATATACACTTTTTCTTTTCCACACATTTACAGTGACTTTTTCTCCCTCCCCCCTCCCTCCTCCCAAGCCACCCCCCCACCCCCCCCTCTCATCCATTTTAGGTATACAATCTAGGTTGCATTAATTCAGTTAGACAATGTTGTCATTCAACAGAAATACACCAGAAATTCTACTGAGTCCATTCTTTTCTTTTCTTCTCCTTCCATCAACTTAGGTAATGTTTGTTCCCGGTAGGTTTTCGCTATTGTATTTAATGTAAGGCTCCCATACTTGTTCGAATATTTCAATATTATTTCTTAAACTATATGTTATTTTTTCTAATGGAATACATTTATTCATTTCTATATACCATTGTTGTATTTTCAAATTATCTTCCAATTTCCAGGTTGACATAATACATTTTTTTGCTACGGCTAGGGCTATCTTGACAAATCTTTTTTGTGCATCTTCCAAGTCAATTCCAAATTCTTTATTTTTTATGTTACTTAGGAGAAAGATCTCTGGATTCTTTGGTATATTGTTTTCTGTTATTTTATTTAATATCTGATTGAGATCATCCCAAAATTTTTCTACTCTCTCACATGTCCAGATTGCATGAATTGTTGTTCCCCTTTCTTTTTTACATCGAAAACATCTATCAGATACTGTTGGGTCCCATTTATTTAACTTTTGCGGTGTAATGTTTAGTCTGTGTAACCAATTATATTGTATCATACGCAGCCTCGTATTTATTGTATTTCTCATCGTTCCAGAGCATAACTTCTCCCATGTTTCCTTTTTTATCTTTATATTTAAATCTTGTTCCCATTTTTGTTTAGTTTTACCATTTGTTTCCTCATTCTCCTTTTCTTGCAGTTTAATATACATATTTTTTATAAATCTTTTGATTAACATTGTATCTGTAATCACATATTCAAGGTTACTTCCCTCTGGTAAACTCAAGTTGTTTCCTAATTTATCTTTCAAGTAGGATCTCAGTTGGTAATATGCCAGCGCTGTATCTCCAGTTATATTGTACTTATCTCTCATTTGTTCAAAGGATAAGAATCTACTTCCTGAAAAACAATTTTCTATTCTTTTAATCCCTTTTTTTTCCCATTTTCTAAAGGCAAGGTTGTCTATTGTAAAAGGGAGTAGCTTATTTTGCGTCAATATTAGTTTTGGTATTTGGTAATTTATTTTATTTCTTTCTACATGAATCTTCTTCCATATATTGAGGAGATGGTGTAATACTG
Organism: Narcine bancroftii; assembly: GCF_036971445.1. NCBI lineage: Eukaryota > Metazoa > Chordata > Chondrichthyes > Torpediniformes > Narcinidae > Narcine > Narcine bancroftii. Next base: position 184,576,456 of record NC_091473.1, read on the forward strand.
GAGAAGTTCTATGTTGTACCAATTTTTCGTCCCATTTATATAATATGTGTTCAGGTATCTTTTCCCCTATTTTATCTAATTCTAGTCTCGTCATAAAGCCATTTTTGAAGAACAAATGAGGTCATTAAAAGAATGGCTATCATTAGAATTTAGTTCAATCAAAAGAAAAATGAAAAGAGCTGAAGACTGAATGCAAAGCTTAGAGTTGGTCATGATTGAAATAGGGAAAAGAGTGGAAAATGTGCAGGAACGAGAAGCTGCTGTAGAAATTGAGATAAATGATTTAAGAGGGAAGTTGGAAGAGAGCGGAAAAAAATTAAAGAGAGAAGATTTATTGTCACAAAAAATTAACGTATTGGAAAACTACAGTAGGCGAAACAAAATAAAAATAGTGGGTCTGAAAGAAGGCAAAGAAGTGCTAGATATGAAGGAATTTATAAAAGGATGGATCCCGAAAGTGCTGCGAAAGACAGATTCACATGAAGAAATAGAAATTGAAAGGGCGCATAGAGCACTAGTACCAAAACCGCCACCACATCAAAAACTGAGATCCATATTGGTAAAATTTCTAAGATGTACGACACGAGAAAACATACTGAAGCAGGCAAGAAAGAAGGTTAGAAAAGACAATAAGCCATTGGAATATAAGGGACAAAAAATATATTTTTTTTACCTGGACATAAGCTTCGAACTTTAAAAGAAGAGGAAGGAATTCAACATGGTGAAAACAATCTTATGGAAGAAAGGGTATAACTTTATATTAAGACATTCAGCAGTACTCAAATTATTCATTCCTGGGAAATGGAATAGACTGTTCTCAGACCCAAAGAAAGCCCAAGAATTTGCTGAACATTTGAAGGACAGGAGAAGAGAGGAGGAGCAGTGACAAGAAGGAAGACCGTCAAGAAAATATACAAAAATATGTAAAAATATAAAGTAAAGATAATGTATGTATAAAGAGTTAAAGATGGATAAGAGAAAGAGAAGAAGGAATAAAAAGAGAGGGCTTTGTTATAAGTATAGGAAAATAGTGCTCTCAGGGGAAGGGGGGCTGGGGATGGGAGAATAATGGTCACTGCAAAATCGGTTGATGCTTGTGAGTAAGTTCGCAAACCTAATGGAAAGGAGAGTTATGTTTGCTGTCAAGGGACAGGAGGCAATCCAAGGAGGGGAGGTTCATTTGGGGTTAAAGGGTTATTGCTTGTGGGGATTGTTGGGGTATTTCATGTGTTAAATGCATTGTCATATATTGAGATTAAAAAGGAAATCTTAAAAAAACAGTAATGGAAAAAAGGGATGGAGATGGTGAAGAGGCGACAAACTGAGGGGGTGAAACAGAAGAGTACAAACAGAGGAGTACAAACAGAGGTGGGGAAACAGATGGGTGGAATCAGAGCATTGGAAATAGTGGGGTGGAAACAGAGGGGTAGAAATAGAGGGGGGGGAAACAGAGGAGTGGAAGCAGCGGGGTGGAATCAGAGGTGTGGAAACAGAGAGGTAGAAATAGTGGAATGGAAACAGAGGTTGACAATCAGAGGGAAGGAAACAGAGGAGTAGAAATAGGATGGTAGAACAGAGGGGTAGAAACTGGTGGGGAAACAGAAGTGGGGAATCAGAGATGTGGAAACAGAGGGGTGGAAACAGTGGGGTAGAAACAGCAGAGTGGAAGCAGTTGGATGGAAAGAGAGGACTAGAATCGGAGGTGGGGAAACAGAGGGATGGAAAGAAAGGGTAGAAAATGAGTGGAGGAAATAGAGGTGTAGAAATAGAGGGGTAGAAACATAGGTGGGGAAACAGAGCGGTAGAAACAGATTGGTAGTAACAGGGGTAGAACCAGAGGGGTAGAAACATACGTGGAGAAACAGAGGGATATAAACAGTACAGGGGAAACAGAGGTGGGGTCACAGAGCAATGGAAATAGGGGGTGTGGAAAATGAGTGGTGGAAACAGAGGGGTAAAAACAGTGGATAGTCAACACAGATGGGCAAACCGAGGGGTTGAAATAGACGGGTGGAAAGAGAAGGGTAGAAACAGAGGTCGAGAAAAGAGGATTGGAAAGAGAGATGTGGAAACGGGTGGAATCAGAGGGGTAGAAATAGTCGAGCAGAAACAAAGGTGGAAAAACAGTGGTGTTGAAACAGACGGATGGAAAGTGAAGGATAGAAACAGGTGGGGAAACAGAGAATTGAAAACAGGTGTGGAAACAAAGGGGTATTAAAAGAGAGGAGGAAACAGTGGTGTAGAAACAGAAGGATAGAAACATAGTGGTGGAAACTGTGGAGTGGATAAAGAGGTGGGGAAACAGGCGGTTGGAAATAGAGATGTGGAAAAAAAGGCATGGAAACAGATGGATGGAAACAGAAGGGTAGAAACAGAGGTTTAGAAACAGAGGTGGGGAAAGAGGATTGGAAACAGAGGGGTGAAATCAGAAGGGTGAAAACAGAGAGGTAGAAACAGTGGAGGGGAAACAGAGATGGGGAAACATGGGGGGCAGTGGAGGGGGAAGAGAGGTGGGGTAACAGGGGGGAAACAGGGGTGGAAACAGAGGGGTAGAATTAGAGGTGGGGAAAGGCGATGGAAACAGAAGGTGGAAACAAAGGTCGGGAAACAGATGGGTGGAATCAGAGGGGTGGAAACAGAGAGGTGGATACGGAGGGGTGGAAACAGAGGGGTAGAACAGTTCAGGTGAAACAGAGGAGGAGAAACAGAGGTGGGGAAACAGAGCTGTGGAAATGCAGGGGTAGAAACAGCGGGTTGGAAACTGAGGAGAAGAAACAGAGGGGTGGAAGCAGAGGAATGGAGCCAGAGGACTGGTAAGCGAGGGGTAGAAACAGAGTTGTGTAAAACTAGCTGCAGAAAGAGGAGGGAAAGCAGAGGTGGGAAAATAGAGGAGTGGAAACAGAGGGGTGGAAACACTAGTAGAGGAACAGGGGGAACAGTTGAGGAGAAACAGGTGGGGAGAGAGAGGTGTGGAATTAGAGGGGTGGAAACAGAGGGGTAGAATCAGAGGTGTAGAAATAGATGGGGAAACTGGCAATGGAAACAGGTGTGGAAAAAGAGGTGGGGAAATAGGTGGGTGGAATCAGAGGGGTGCAAATAGATGGGTAAAAACAAAGGTGGAGAAACAAAGGTCGGGAAACAGGTGTGGAAACACAGGGTTGGAAACAGAGGGTTGGAAACTGAGGGATTGTGTCAGATAGGTGGCAACAGAGGGGTAGAAACAGTGGAGTGGAAACAGAGGGTTAGAAAAAGAGGTAGGGAAGGAGAGGGGTGGAAACAGAGGAGTAGAATTAAAGGTTTAGAAATAGAGGGATGGAAGCAGAGGTGGGGAAACAGAGGATTGGAGACAGAGGGGTGGAAACAGAGAGGTAGAAACAGTGGAGGGGAAACAGAGAAATAGAAACATAATAATAAAACAGAGGGGTAGAACAGGTGGAGAAATAGAGCAATAGAAACAGAGGCATGGAAACAGAGGTTTAAAAACAGAGGTGCGGAAACAGAGGATTGGAAACAGGCGGCTGGAAACTGAGGGGTATGAACAGAAGTGGGGGGGAGTTGAAACAGAGGGGTGGAGTTAGAGGGTGATAACAGATGGGTAGAAACAGTGGAGGGTAAACAGAGTTGTGGAAACACCGGGATGGATACACAGAAGTGGAATCAGAGGGTTGGAAACAGAGGGATGGAAACAGAGGTTTATAAACAGTGCTGTGGAAGTAGAGGGGTGGAAACTGATGTGTGGAAATAAAGGACTGGAGACAGAGGGGTAGAAACAGTTGAGGGGAAACAGACGTGGGGAAACAGAAGATTGGAGACACGTAGCTGGAAACAGATGGGTATAAACAGAGGTGGAGAAACAGAGGATGGGAAACAGAGGGATGGAAACAGAGAAGTAAATACAGAAGTGGGGAAACAAATGGGGAGAATAAGAGGGGTGGAAACAGAGCGGTAGAAATAGGGGTGTGGAAACAGGTGTGGAAACAGAGCGGTAGAAACAAGGGTGGAAGCAGTGGGGTGGATAGAGAGGACTAGAATTGGAGGTAGGAAAAAAGATGGGTGGAAACAGACGGGTGGAAAGAGAGGGTAGAAAATGAGTCGAGGAAACAGGTGAAGAAATAGAGGGATGGAAACATAGGTGGGGAAACAGAGAGGTGAAAACAGATTGGTAGTAACTGAGGGCTATAAACAGAGGGCTATAAACAGAGGTGGAGAAGCAGAGGGATATAACAGTAGCAGGGGAAACAGAGGAGGGGGTCACAGAGCAATGGAAATGGGGGGGGGGTTGAAACAGAGGGGTGGAGTTAGAGGGTGATAACAGATGGGTAGAAACAGTGGAGGGTAAACAGAGTTGTGGAAACACCGGGATGGATACACAGAAGTGGAATCAGAGGGTTGGAAACAGAGGTTTATAAACAGTGCTGTGGAAGTAGAGGGGTGGAAACTGACGTGTGGAAATAAAGGTCTGGAGACAGAGGGGTAGAAACAGTTGAGGGGAAACAGACGTGGGGAAACAGAAGATTGGAAACAGGGGGCTGGAAACAGAGGGGTATGAACAGAAGTGGAGAAACAAAGGACAGGGAACAGAGGGATGGAAACAGTGGTGGAAACAGGGGTGGAAACTGAGGGGTGGAAATATAGTGGTGGATATGGAGGGGTGAGAACAGAGGTGTAGAAACAGTGCAGGTGAAACAGACGTGGGGAAACAGAAGATTGGAGACACGTAGCTGGAAACAGATGGGTATAAACAGAGGTGGAGAAACAGAGGATGGGAAACAGAGGGATGGAAACAGAGAAGTAAATACAGAAGTGGGGAAACAGATGGGGAGAATAAGAGGGGTGGAAGCAGAGGGGTAGAAACAGAGGGGTAGAAACAGTGGGCAGGGGGATCAGAGGTGGGGAAACCGAGGAATGGAAACAGAGGAGTATAAACAGAGAGGTCAATCAGAGGGTAGAAACAGAGCACTGGAAACAGAGGGGTGAAAAACGTGCGGGATAAACAGAGGGCAGAAACAGAGGTCGGGAAACAGAGGTGTGGAAACACAGGGTGGAAACAGAGAAATGGAATCTGAGGAGGAGAAACTGAGGGATAGAAACTGAGGGATGGAAACCGATGGGTGGAAACAGAGGTGTATAAACAGTGGAGGGGAAACATAGGTGGGGAAGCAGAGGTGTTGAGACAGAGGAATGGAAAGCGAAGGGTAGAACAAGAATGGTAGAAACAGAGGTGGGGAAACAAGATTCGAAACAGAGGTGTGGAAACAAAGGGGTAAAAAAGGAGAGGACAAATCAGAGGAGTAGTAATGGATGGGTAGAAATATGTGGGGAAACAGAGGGTTGGAAAGAGGGGTAGAAACAGAGGAGTAGAAACAGAGATGTATAAACAGATGTGAGGAATCAGAGGAGGCGAAACAGAGGAGGGGAAAGAGGGTGGTAGAAACAGAGGTTGGGAAACGGGGTGTTTTTAAAACAGGGGTGGAAAGAGGGGTGGAAACTGAGGGGGAGCAACAGAGGTGTAGAAACAGAGGGGGAGAAACAGTGGAGGGGAAACAGTTGGCTGGAATCAGGGGTGGAAAAAGATGGGTGGATACGGAGGGGTGGAAACAGGTGGGGAAACAGAGGTGGGGAAACATAGTTGTGGAAACAGATGTGGAAACAGAGGATTGGAAACTGACAGACAGAAACAGAGGGGTAGAAACAGAGTTGCGTTAAAAGAGCGGTAGAAAGAGTGGAAGGGAAACAGAGGTGGGAAAACAAAAGGGTGAAAACAGAGGAGTGGGAACAGAGGGGTGGAAACAGAGGATAAGAAACAGAGGGGTAGTAACAGTGGTGGGGAAACAGAGGATTAGAAACCGAGAGGTAGTAACAGAGGAGATGAAACAGAGGTGATGAAATAGAGCATTGGAAACTGAGGTGGAACAGAAAGGTAGAAACAGAGGGGCTGAAACAGAGGATTAAAAACAGAGGGCTAGAAGCAGAGGAGTAAAAACAGAGATGGAGAAATAGATGAGGGGAAACAGAACATGGAAAAACAAGTCTGGAAACAGAGGGTTGGAAACTGAGGGGTGGAGTCAGAGGGGTGATAACAGACGGGTGGAAACAGTGGAGGGTAAACAGAGGTGTGAAAACACCGGGGTGGAAACACAGGACTGGAATCAGACGGGTTTGAAACAGAGGATTAGAAACAGTGCTGTGGAATCAGAAGGGTGGAAACTAACGTGTGGAAACAAAGGTCTGGAGACAGATGGGTAGAAACATTTGAAGGGAACCAAAGATGGGCAAATAGAGTTGTGGAAACAGAGGGATGGAGTCAAAGGGGTGGTAACAGAGGGGAAGAAACAGAATTGTGTAAAAAGAGCGGTAGAAACAGTGAAGGGCAAACAGGTGTGATATCAAAAGGGTGGAAACAGAGCTGTGGAAACAGAGCGGTGGAATCAGTGGGCTAGGAACAGAGGGGTGGAAACAAAGATCGGGAAACAGATGGGTGGAATCAGAAAGGGTGGAGACAGAGGTGGGGAAACAGAAGTGGGGAAACAGAGGTGGGTGAAAACAGAGAGTTGGAAACAGAGGTGGGGAAAGATAGTTGTGAAAACACAGGTGTGGAAACAGAGGGTTCGAAACTAAGAGGCAGAAACAGAGGGGTAGAAACAGATTTGTGTTGAACGAGCGGTAGAAACAGTGGAGGGGAAACGGAGGTGGGAAAACAAAGGGGTGGGAACAGAGGAGTGGAAACGGAGAGGTGGAAACAGAGAACAAGAAACAGAGGAGTGGAAAAAGAGGTGGGGAATCAGAGGATTGGAAACATAGGGGTGGAAACAGAGGGGTAGAATCAGAGGAGTAGAAACTGGCGATTGGAAACAGGGTTGTGGAAACCGAGAGGTAGAAACAGAAGAGTAAATTCAGAGGGGTGGTGTCTTGGATAAACTTGTACCTCTCACTTTGTTCGTTTTAGATTGGTCACAGTGTTTGAGCTACCGAAAGAAAATAGACATACACACTGAGAGCAGTTCAGATTATACAAATGTTTATTACAAATTCAAAAGCTGATTTCACACTACAATATGCAAGCCCTTCCCAACTATACTTATCAACACTTGGACTGGTCCCAACTGCTGAAGCAAGGCAATGACTGCACACTTGTAGAAGGTTGTCAGGGCGCCGGTAGCAGCATCTCCACCTCCCCTTAACGGGATGTTGGCTGGACTCCAAAAGTTCTTCTTCTTGCTGAGAGATGTTGCCACCTCTCAGAGAGTCTCAAACTTCAGCAGCAGGACCATGACTTATATTACCCAAAAACTGCTTACCCAAGCACCTATTCCCAGCACAGCAAGAAAGATAAGCAAGCAAGCTAGCATGCTAGGCTATTAACGAATAACATAATTATCAGCTTATCACTTTGAATACAATGGTTTATTTTGCAACAAGGCTAGACTTCTGACAGTCTGTGACCAAAACAAGCAGGAAGATTAAATGTTCTTGGTACACAGATGTCCTTTCGTCAGATAACAGCATCTCTGGCCCCTTGGTGGAATTTAGCTTATGTCTGCTGATTCTAAAACACAAGCAGGTTCTCAGCCTTGCAGTACCCAGAGCTGCAGGTTTTAAAAAAACAGGTTAGAATATTCCATTACAGGTGGAAACGGAGGTGTGGAAGCAGAGGGATAGAAACAGAGGGGTGGAAACAGAGGGGTGGAATCAGAGGGATGGTAACAGAGAGGTAGAAACAATGGAGGGGAAACAGAGGTGGGGAAATGGAGGGGTGGAATCAGAGGTTTGGAAACAGAGAGGTAGAAACAGTGGAGGGGAAACAGAGGGGTATAAACAGAGGTGTGTTAACACGGTTTGAAACAGCGGGATGTAAACTGAGGGGGCGAAACAGGGTGGTTGAAACAGAGAAGTATAAATGCAGGTCGGGAAACAGATGGGTGGAATCAGAGGGGTGGAAACAGACGTGGAGAAACAAATGATGGAAACAGTTGAGGGGAAACAGAGGTGGGGATACAGAGGTGTGGAATCAGAGGGGTGGAAACAGAGAGGTAGAAACAGAGTTGTGTAAACGGAGCAGTAGAAACAGTGGAGAGTAAACATAGATGGGGAAACAGAGGATTGATTGCTTGTGGGAAATGTTGGGGTATTTCATGTCTTAAATGCGTTGAGATAAAAAAGGAAAACTTAAAAAAAAGTAATGGAAAAAAGGGATGGAGGTGGTGAAGAGTCAGAGAAGAAATGAAAATAAAGATATTAGATGGCCACGTTGGACCATATGACTATAAACATAAATGAAATATATAACCAAGTTTAAGTGTATCTCATTGAAAATAAATAATATATAATTTACAAACGAAGTTACAATGATTGAAAAAAACCTGGGAACCATATATGGAACATAACAGAAAGAGCAGGCCTCGGACCACCACCACCTAAAATGATAAGAAGATAAACACGATCAGATTTAATGTGAATAATAGATGATACGGTTTTTCTGTTTGTATTCCTTTTGTATAAAGTTATTGTTTTATTGTATTTTGCATGTCCAATATTTACTGTTTTTGGAGGGGGTTGGAATGGGGAACGGAGGGATGGGGAAAAAGAAAAAATGTCACTGTGAATATTTAAAGAGATGCATCTGTAAATATATTTGTTGATATGGTTCACAGTGCGATAAATAAAAAATTGCAAAAGAAAGAAGCGTTTTGACTGTCGACGGGAGAACGCGGGTGAGGTGACAAAGAGTGAGAGGGAGTGTAATATTCCCAAGTGAGACGGTAGAAAACATTGGGAATTGGACGTAATTGGAACATTCAACAGGCGCGCTGCCTTGATCGAAAAGGAATACGATGTCTTCCTCCCTAAATTTACATCTAATCTCACCCCAGTAATAATGAAGCCGCGAATAGAGACTTCTTTCATTAATTTAGCCATATTTTGACGAGCAAGATCGTTTCGGCCCACGAACCCGTGCCGCCCAATGACAACAATATTTATATATTGTGTCCAGTTGCCTGTCTTGCACCGAGGACCGGAGAACGCTGTTCCCTTTGGTTGTACTTGTACAATCAGATGACTTGGCCTTTTCTACTTTCCCCTTTGACGATTAAAAACTAATTTCGGATTCCGCTATGGTGGGTGTTGGGGTGACTACTTAGACTTTCTCTCCCGTTCAGTTTCGCTTTGAACTGTTCCAACGATGCGTCCATTTCGAGAGTGACCTGAGTGGAAGTCTTCAGCTCTTCTCTGAATTTCGCCTGGGTAACGACATTAATGCAGGTGTTTGTGCAGGAGCTGAGAAGCTCGGTCACCCACAGGAGTGTCCTCTCGACAATATACAGAGGGTCGTTTGTGGAGTAACCGTAGGTGTTTGCTACTCTTTGATACGTGTAAAAAAAATCTCGGTCACCCACAGGAGTGCAAAGCTCGCGGAGATACGAAAGAGTAAAGCGACGGACCTTCGTCTGTTCTCCATCTCCGGGTCTTCCAGGTTGTTTTCAGCACTTCGGGTCCGGAGATCCTGCGCCCCAGGCTGGCTGCTAAAATGTGCCTGGCAGTCAGATCAAGATCAACACGAAAGGGAAACAAGGGGTGACAGTGTAGAACGTCAATTCGAACGCTGCTCAGTGCCTGGACAAGTAAAACTCAGCTTTGCTCGCGCACCCCCATGGCTCGGAGCCGATGAAATAACAAGGTTCGTAATCAAAGTACCAGGGAGCGCATTTGCAGACGCTCAAAGCGATCACGGTTCCGATCACCAGCCTCCCGTTTCCTTGGTGCAGCATTTTCCTCGCAGATCTCGAGAGCAGATGGCTACAAAGCGATCGAAGGTGAAGGCGACTGTGAGCCACATAGAATCGACAGTCGTCGCAAAAACCAGGACGATGTTCAATGCACAAACAGGTGTCGTGGGGAGGAAAGAACTCGGGAAAAAGACGTCCGCTATGCACCAGAACACCACCTCCGTGACGAGGGCCAGCAAATCGGGTGCTGCCATTGGCATCAGGTTTCGACTGAGGCATATGGAGAGTCCGCACCTTCCTCGGGACAGGATCGCAATCGCCACCACATTAACTGTCGGAGGAAACACATCACATAAAGTCACAAGGAGCGGAGGCAGGAGATGATATGCAGCCTCATCTTCCCCCTCTCCTTCCCTGCGCGTCTCCCTGGCCCCTTCCCACTAATCGCCACGTTGGCACCCTCCTCTTGCGACCACAGGAGATGCTCCACTCGTGCCCATAACTTCCTCATCGCCGTTCGGGGCCCCAAACAGTCCTTCCAAGTGAAGCAACGGTGCATCCTAGGGACTGAACCCGCTGTTCCCATGGTGGCCATCTCTGCATCGGAGAGACTGGGCGCAAACTGGGAGAGCGACTTTTCTCTGTCTGCATCGGTGACAAGGATCTTCCAGTGGCCAGCCATTTCAAATCTGCGTCCCACCCCACGCTTATGTCTTTCCATGGCCTCGTGTACTATCCCACCAAGACGACCGGTAAATTGAAGGAACAACATCTGATTTTTAGTCTGGACACTCTCCTCTCTGCTGGTATTAATATCGACTACTTTCCATTCCCCTGCCTTTTGCTCTCCACCCCTTCCCTCTCCATCCACCGAGCCATGACTTCCTGCCTTTGGCATCCTGTACCTCCCCCGCCCCACCCCTCTTAAGGGTTTAGACAGACCTGACGCAGGTAGGTTGTTTCCAATGCTGGAACAAACCAGAACCATGGGTTACAGTTTAAGGATAAGGGGAGGGGGGGGGGGAGTTTTGTTTTAGGAATGAGAGAAGGAAACATTTCTTCTCTCAGAGGGTGGTGGATCTGTGGAATTCTTTGCCACAGGAAGTAGTTGACGCCAGTTCTTTGTTAATATTTAAGAGTAGGTTAGATTTGGCCCTTGGGGCTAAAGGGATTGAGGGATATGGGGAGAAGGCAGGAACTGGGTACGGATCGGCCATGATCATATAGAATGATGGTGTAGGCTTGACTGGCCAAATGGCCGACTCCTGAACCTATTTTTCTGCTTTTTTTCTATGTTTCAACATTTTTGTTCGGGTGCCTAATGACATTTTCCCATACCTCGATGAAGAGCTCAAGCCTGAAACTTTAGTTATGTATCTTTACGCGATGTGGACTGTTTGACTTGCTGACTTTCTCCAGCATTGTATTTTACTTTATCTAGCCTGCCAAGACTGTTCTGTCATTTACTTTCATGGCCGATCTGTTCATGACCTCAGCCCCACCTACATATAACCCTTAATTCCCATACTTTGAAAACTCTACCCTTATCTTCAACACATTTAACAAGGCGCCCCACTCTGTGGTAAAAGTAATTCTTTCTGATACCCTGTCCCTCAACTCTGAAGCCATGAATAGTCGTCGCATTTATTGCAAAGGACTTTGGTATGTTTAATCGTGAAGACATTTATGGGGGTTCACAAGATATCAGTGACATCAGGAGTAATTGTTTAACATTCAAACACAAGTTTACTGTCGCATGTGAGAAAGTTTGATTTGCAATCAGTTGATTGTGATATTGCACCCACAATACAACAAACAAAACACAATACAGAATTAAGTTAAAGCGAAGACAGCATAATTCTATTGGAGTGAAATCAGTTCTGGTGTCTCAAAGTTGCGGTATCATGTGGTTCTCGTTGCCTCGCCAATTTAGTGGCAGAAAAAAAAAACGGTTACAGAAACGATTCACAGGAACGTTCACTCAACTGGATTAAGTGGAGCTTGGAATTGTTTTCCTTGATGTCGATGGGGGAACAATAAGGAGATGCAAAGATAGCAGAAACCCTTATATATATAAATGGAATTATAAATGATTGTCTGGTCCTAAAGAAGCACTCCTATTAAAGCATATCATTAAAATTTGGAATAAAATTAATGGTCAAATGGGGACAAGGGGAATCTTTCACCTAATGAATTCTTGGCTCAAAATATCTTAATCCATTAATAATTGATAATAAAATCCCCGACACTTGGTGCATTGAGGATTGAGGATTGTTATGAGCAGGACAATTGATGACATTTGAGCAAATTAGGAATAAATATGCATTATTTTCTGTTACCTTCAGTTAAAATCTAATTTAGGGGACAAATTAGGTCCAGCACTGACCTCACAGATTTGTAGAAAAATAGAGAGTCTGGTTTCGAAAGAGCAGCACAAAAAATGTAATTCAAAAATGCATTCCTCACTTCAGGTGGAAACTCTGGATCAAAGGTGGGAGTCGGGACAGCATGATGAACACGATTAATCTGAGGTATCATCTGGTGCAATACAACTTCTTGAATCAGCTACACCTTACTCAAATCAGAAATATCAGACCAATGTTTTCGATGTGGTCATGAAATAGGTACTTCCTTGCATTCATCCCGTTCGTTCCCTAAACCGAGGCCTTTCTGGGAGGATATGGGTAATCCCCTGGAATACTGGAATTAAATACCATCAGGTACCTGAATTATTTTTTATTGGGGAATTTAGAAGATGCAAGACATAAAATGAGGCTGTTGAAATATCAATTAAAAGCTCCCTTTAGCAGTGGCCAGGAAATGCACAGCAATTACTTGGAAATCAGATTCCCAACTGGGTTTAGTCCGGTAGAAGATAGCAACGAATGTGTTACACTGGAGAAGGTCACCTATAACCTGATGCATTTTTAAGAATATGGAATTCATACCTAAAGTACATCGGGGTAAATTTTTAACGATTCTCCCTCCTGTCTATTCCCCACCGAGGTTTGCAGCGATGAGGAACCCAGAATATTCGGGTTATTTGTCCCTTGATTGGAGGTAATCCGGGGTGAAGCCAAAAATTTATTTATTTATTTTCTTTTTCTTTTTCTTTTCTTACTTTTTCTTATTTCTTTGTGTGTCTTGGGTGGAGGTAGGTGGGCTCAGCTTATTTTGTTCTTCTTTCTGTCTATTAGCTTTGGTCATTTGGTTCAACGTGGACAGTGAATTTGCATTTTTGTCGTATTATTGAAATTCTTTCTTTATAATAATTCAATCACACTTTGATCCTTTTCTTTTTTTCTCACTTTCTGTAATATCGACCACGCGGATCGATATTTGTATTATTTTGTGAATATTCTGGATGTTGATATTTTACTTTTTGATTGTTCTTCGTTTTGACTGCACGTTGATTGAAAATACTCAAACAAAAAAATTCCCTAAACAAAACTATAAGTGGATACGGCCTGGTACGGGGTCACCAATGCCTCTGAATGTAAACCCCGGCAAAAGGGAATGGACACAGCCCAGGACATCACAGGCAAAACATCTGCAGGAACGCTGCCCTAGGAGAGCAGCAGCGATCATCAGGGATCCACACCACCCAGCACAGCATCTGTTCTCGCCAGGAAAGAGGTCTCAGGGCCACAAGACTCGCAGGTTCAGGAGAAGCTACTCCCCCCCTACACCACCATCAGACTCCTCAGAAGAAAATTGATTCTGCCAGACGCACTGCTTCAAATACTTGGCCAATGGCGCGCAGCTGAAGCGATCTCTGCTCGGAAGGGAATATCTTTCATCCGCTGTCTGGCAAGAGATTGCAAACAGCTTTGGTTTATATACAGGGGAAAGCACTCTCTTGAGATATTGGCAGCCCCGCGCCCTCATTAGTACCAGCTGCCAAGCGCACAAGGCGCCGTCAAAAGCTGCTCCTATTGTGCAACATATTTATTGGAAGCCGAGCAATCATCCGCTGCTGCATCGTCGGTAGATGCTTATTTGGAATGACAATGTTATTGATTTGAACAAGCAGATATCAGCGGAATTATTCCTGATATCACACATTCTGAGTATTCAGATTGATGGTCAGAGGACGTACATGGCATCACATACTACCCTGAGATTCTTTCTCCCGCGGACGCGGAGCAATGACCACTTATTGGAAGTGCAAAAATACTATGTACCCATGCAAACAGACAACCAATTTAAACAAACTGTGCAGTACAGAGAGAGTTAAAAGAAAAGAAAATCAATAAAATGCACGTCAGAGTCCTTAAACGAGTCCCTGATTGAGTTTGTCGTTGAGGAGACTGACGGTGGAGGGGGGGGGGGGGGGGGGGAAGCAGCTCTTCCTGAACCCGGTGGGGGAGAGTCTTGTGGCACCTGCCCTTCTTTCCTGACGGCCGCAGTAAGAACAGAGCGTGTGCCGGGCGGTAGCGATCGCTGTTGCCCTCTGAAGGTTGCCTTCTCTGTAGATAATGGATAACATTGCTCGCACGGGGAAGATTCATGCTGTACAAAGCATTTCGTTATAATTAAACTGGCACTATCCGTTCTCCAAATAAATAGAGTATACTAACTTTCATCAAAGCTTCAGCTCCGCGATTCAGCGCTTAACAATGACGTTGAGAAAATTAAAAGTATTCCTTCTTCTTGAAATGTGTTCTGCTAATTTTCCAGAAAACCAGCCAATGGATTAAACTACTCACCACCTCCCCGCCCCCAACTGGTCCCAAATAATGTTCCCCTTCCTCAGCCGGGAAGACGATTCCCGACATTTTCGGGCTCCAGAATGAAACTCGCACTTGATTCGCAGAATTATTATTTATCTCCCTTTTTAAACTCAGAAGGTCTTGCGGGTCACTACCTCGGAGGATCTTTCTAGGACCCAGCACACTAATGGCATCGTGAAGACAGCACGTCAGCGCCTCTACTTCCTCAGGAGTTTGCAGTTACGAGAAACCCTAGCAAATTTCTACATCGGTGTGGTGGAAAGTGGGATGACTGGCTGCATAACGATCTGGTATGGGAACGCCAATGCCCCTGAGTTTAATGCCCTGCAAAAGGTAGTGGACACAGCCCAGGTCGTCACAGGCACAACCCTCCCCACCATCGAGAACATCTACAGGGAGTGCTGCCGTCGGAGAGCAGCAGCGATCATCGAGGATCCACATTACCCAGCACACGCTCTGTTCTCGCTGCTGCCATCAGGAAAGAGATATCGGTGCCACAAGACTCACATACACCAGGTTCAGGAACAGCTACTACTCTACCCCCGCCCCCAACCATCAGACTCTTCAACCTCAAACTCATTCAGGGGCAAATTTAAAAATTTTTCACACTATAAACCATGTTGACCAAGATACATACAGACATTTTTCTTTTTAAATATATACAGTGTCGTTTTCTTCCCTTTTTCCCCCTTCCTCCCCTCCCTCCCTCAACCCTTCCCCATTTATTTGGTTCAATCTATAAGATACATTAAACCCGTTAAAACAATGTTGTCATTTAATAAAAATAAACAAGAAATTTTACTGAGTCAGTTCTTTTCGTTATCTTCTCCTTCTGTCATTTTAGGTGGTGGAAGTTCATGGTAGGATTTCTCTATTGTGTTTCATGTATGGCTCCCATATTTGTTCGAATATTGTAATGTTATTTCTTAAATTATATGTTATTTTTTCTAATGGAATACATTTATTCATTTCTATATACCATTGTTGTATTCTCAAGTTGTCTTCTAATTTCCAGGTTGACATAATATATTTTTTTGCTACAGCTAAGGCTATCATAACAAATCTTTTTTGTGCTCCATCTAAATCGAGTCCAAATTTTTTGTTTCTTATTTTACTTAGGAGGAAGATCTCTGGGTTTTTTGGTATATTGCTTTTTGTGATCTTATTTAATATCTGGTTTAGATCTTCCCAGAATTTTTCCACTTTCTCACATGTCCAAATTGCATGAATTGTTGTTCCCGTTTCCTTTTTACAGTGAAAACATCTATCTGATACTGTTGGGTCCCATTTATTTAACTTTTGAGGTGTGATGTATAGCCTGTGTATCCAGTTATATTGTATCATGCATAACCTCGTGTTTATTGTATTTCTCATAGTTCTGGAGCATAGCTTCTCCAATGTTTCATTCTTTATCTTTATGTTTAGATCTTGTTCCCATTTTTGTTTAGGTTTACTGTTTGTTTCCTCATTCTCCTTTTCTTGCAGTTTGATGTACATGTTTGTTACAAATTTTTTAATTATCATTGTGTCTGTAATCACATATTCAAAATTGCTTCCTTCTGCTAACCTCAGACTGTTTCCCAATTTGTCCTTCAAGTAGGTTTTCAGTTGGTAGTATGCAAACATTGTATCGTGAGTTATATTATATTTATCCTTCATTTGTTCAAAGGATAATAATTTATTTCCTGAAAAACAATTTTCTATTCTTTTGAGCCCTTTTCTCTCCCATTCTCTAAAGGAAAGGTTATCTATTGTAAAAGGGATTAGCTGATTTTGTGTCAATATTAGTTTTGGTAGTTGGTAATTTGTTTTATTCCTTTCTACATGAGTCCTCTTCTAAATGTTGAGCAGATGATGCAATACCGGTGAATTCCTACGTTGCCCAATTTTTCATCCCATTCATATAGTATACGTTCAGGTATCTTCTCCCCTATTACATCTAGTTCTAATCTGGTCCAATCTGTTTGATAAAAATCTGATAGGTATCTTAATTGTGCGGCTCTATAATAATTCTTAAAGTTTGGTAGTTGTAAGCCTCCTTGTTTGTACCATTCTGTTAATTTATCTAGTGCTATCCTCGGTTTCCCCCCTTTCCATACGAATTTCCTTATTATTTTGTTTAACTCCTTGAAGAATTTCTCTGTTAGGTGTATTGGTAATGACTGAAATAGGTATTGTATCCTTGTGAAAATGTTCATTTTAATACAGTTTATCCTTCCTATTAGTGTTAGTGGTAAGTCTTTCCAATGCTCTAAGTCGTCTTGTAATTTTTTCATTAATGGATGGTAATTGAGTTTATATAGATGGCCGAGGTTTTTATTTAGTTGTATAGCTAGGTATCGCATTGCTTGTGTTTGCCATCTAAATAGCGATTCTTTCTTAAACTTTGTGAAATCTGCATTATTCATTGGCATTGCTTCACTTTTATTTGTGTTGATCTTGTACCCCAATACTTCTCCATATTCCTTCAATTTCCTATGTAATTCTTTTATTGATATTTCTGGTTCTGTTAAGTATATTATAACGTCATCTGCAAATAGACTGATTTTATATTCCTTCTCTTTTATTTTTATCCTTCTTATTTTATTTCTGTTCTTATCAGTTCTGCTAGTGGTTCTATAGCTAATGTGAACAGTGAGGGAGATAGTGGACATCCCTTCCTTGATCGACTTAAGTTAAATCGTTTTGATATATATCCATTTACTGTCACTTTCGCCAATGGCCCCTTATATAATGCTTTAAACCAATTAATATATTTCTCTGGTAGGCTGAATTTTTGTAGTACTTTGAATAAATAATTCCATTCTACTCTGTCAAAGGCCTTCTCTGCATCTAAAGCAACCGCTACCTTTGGAGTTTTATTTCCTTCTACTGCATGAATTAAGTTAATAAATTTACAGATATTTTCTGTTGTTCGTCTTTTTTTAATAACATAACATAATAACATAACATAACAATTACAGCACGGAAACAGGCCATTAGGCCCTTCTAGTCCGCACCGAACCAAACACCCCTTTCTAATCCCACCTCCCTGCAAAATGCCCATAACCCTCCATCTTCTTCTCATCCATATACCTGTCCAACCTTTTCTTAAATAATACAATTGACTCCACTGCCACTATTTCTCCCGGAAGCTCATTCCACATGGCTACCACTCTCTGAGTAAAGAAGTTCCCCCTCATGTTACCTCTAAACCTCTGCCCCTTAATTCTTAACTCATGTCCTCTTGTTTTAATCTTTCCTCCTCTTAACGGAAATAGTCTATCCACATCCACTCTGTCTATCCCTTTCATAATCTTAAATACTTCTATCAAATCCCTACTCAACCTTCTATGCTCCAAAGAATAAAGACCTAATCTGTCCAATCTCTCCCTATACTCTAGATGCTTAAACCCAGGTAACATTCTGGTAAACCTTCTCTGCATTCTCTCCACTCTGTTTATATCCTTCCTATAATTATGCGACCAGAACTGCACACAGAACTCCAAATTAGGCCGCACCAACGTCTTATACAATCTCAACATCACCTCCCAACTCCTATATTCCATGCAATGATTGATAAAGGCCAGCATACTAAAAGCCTTCTTCACCACCCTATTCACATGAGTTTCTACCTTCAGGGAACGATGTACCGTTACTCCTAAATCTTTCTGCTCTTCTGTATTCATCAATGCTCTCCCATTTACTACGTATGTCCTGTTCTGATTCTTCTTACCAAAATGAAGCACCTCACACTTATCAGCATTAAATTCCATCTGCCATTTTTCAGCCCACTTTTCTAAGCAGCCCAAATCCCTCTGCAATCCTTGAAAACCTTCTTCATTATCCACTATTCCACCTATCTTAGTATCGTCTGCATATTTACTAATCCAATTCACCACCCCATCATCTAGATCATTAATGTATATAACGAACAACAATGGGCTCAATACAGATCCTTGATGTACACCACTGGTCACCGGCCTCCAACCTGACAGACAATTATCCACTACCACTCTTTGGCCTCTCTCCTTCTGCCAATGTTCAATCCATTTGACTATCTCAAAATTTATACCTAAAGACTGCACCTTACTAACTAACCTTCCACGTGGTACCTTATCGAAGGCCTTACTGAAGTCCATATAGACAACATCCACTGTGCTATCCTCATCCACATTCCTAGTCACCTCTTCAGAAAATTCAATCAGATTGGTCAAACATGACCTTCCTCCCACAAATCCATGTTGAGTGCTCCTGATCAGACCCTGTGTATCCAGATGTTTATAAGTACTATCTCTAAGAATTTTCTCCATTAATTTACCTACCACAGACATCAAACTTACAGGCTGATAGTTGCCAGGCTTCCTCCTTGAACCCTTTTTAAATAACGGAACCACATGCACAATGTGCCAATCCTCCGGCACTATCCCCATATCTAATGACATTTGGAAAATTACCGCCAGAGCCTGTGCTATTTCCTCCTTCACTTCTCTCAATGTCTTGGGGAAGATCCCGTCTGGTCCCGGAGACTTATCCACCTTTATATTCTTCAAAAGCCCTAAAACTACACCTTTTGTAATCTCTATATTCCCCATATTTACCCAATTTGCTTTTTTTTTTTAATCTCACATCTCCCAATATCCTTCTCCTTAATGAATACCGAAGAAAAGAAACTGTTCAATATCTCCCCCATTTCTCTAGGCTCCACACACAGTTTTCCGCTCTGATTTTCTAAGGGACCAATTTTGTCTCTAGCTTTCCTTTTACCATTAACATATTTGTATAACTCTTTTGGATTAGTTTTCACCCTGCTTGCCATAGTATCCTCGTACCTTCTTTTAGCTTTCCTAATTCCTCTCTTAAGATTCCTCTTACATTCAATGTATCTTTCAAACATCTCCTTAACTCCATGCTTCTTGTATCTAATGTACGCTTCCCTTTTTCTTCGAACCAAGTTTCCAATATTCCTTGAAAACCACGGCTCTCTCAAACCTTTTGCCCCTCCTTTTAACCTAACAGGAACATAAAGCTTTTGCACTCTCAAAATATGATCTTTAAAAGACTTCCATCTCTCTACTACATCCTGCCCATAAAACAAATTGTCCCAATGCACACCCTGCAAGTCCTTTCGCATCTCCTCAAATCTAGCTTTTCCCCAATCAAAAACCTCAACCCTTGGCCCTGACTTCTCTCTTTCCATAATGACATTGAAGCTGATGGCATTATGATCACTGGACCCGAAGTGCTCGCCAACACTAACCTCTGTCACTTAACCCATCCCATTTTCCAACAGTAGATCTAACACTGCTCCTTCTCTGGTCGGCACCTCTACATATTGTTGTAAAAAATTATCTTGCACACATTTCACAAACTCTAACCCATCCAGTCCTTTCACAGAATGTGAAAGGAAATCCAGTTTGGTCTAGATTTACTATTTTTGGTACATAGTAGGCCAATCTGTTTGCTAATAGTTTAGCTATTATCTTATAATCTGTGTTAAGTAGAGATATTGGTCTATATGACGCTGGTGCAAGTGAATCTTTCCCTGTCTTTGGTATTACTGTAATTATTGCTGTTTTTCATGAATCTGGTATACTTTGTGTTTTATCAATCTGGTTGATTACTTCCTGGAGGGGAGGAATTAATAAGTCTTTAAATGTTTTATAGAATTCTATTGGGAATCCATCCTCTCCTGGTGTTTTATTGTTCGGTAGTTTTTTTAATATCTCCTGTAATTCTTCTATTTCAAATGGTTTTATTAATTTATTTTGCTCCTCTGCTTGTAATTTCGGTAGTTCAATTTTAGTTGGAAATTCATCAGTTTTGTCTTCCTTCCCTTCATTTTCAGTTTGATATAGTTGCTCGTAGAATTCCCTGAAGTTTTCATTGATCTCCATTGGATTATATGTAATTTGTTTGTCCTTTTTCCTTAATGCCAATATCATTCTTTTAGTTTGTTCTGTCTTAAGCTGCCACACTAGAATTTTGTGCGTTTTTTCTCCTAGCTCATAATATTTCTGTTTTGTCTTCATTATGTTCTTCTCCACCTTATATGTTTGTAGTGTTTCATATTTTTTTTATCTGCCAATTCTCTTCTTTTAGTTGTATCTTCCTTTATTGCTAATTCTTTTTCTATGTTTGTTATTTCCTTTTCCGACTGTTCTGTTTCCCGATTGTAGTCCTTCTTCATCTTAGTTACATAATTTATTATTTGTCCTCTGATGAATGCTTTCATTGCGTCCCATAGTATAAACTTATCTTTCATTGATTTCGTATTTATTTCAAAGTACATTTTAATTTGTCGTTCAATGAATTCTCTAAAATCCTGTCTTTTAAGTAGCATGGAGTTCAATCTCCATCTATGCATTCTTGGTGGGATATCCTCTAGCTCTATTGCCAATAACAGGGGATGAAATATATTAATTTTACAAGAGAGGATACAAACAACCTCCCAAGGATGTTGGGAAACATAGAGACTAATGCAAGGGAGGAACTGAAATAAATCAGTATCTCTAAGGACATTGATTTGGGGAAATGGATGGGATTGAAGGCAGATAAATCACAAGGGCCTGATAATCTACATCCTAGGGTACTTAAGGAAGTGGCCATTCAGATAGCACATGCTTTAAGAATTATTTTCCAGAACTCAATAGACTCAGGATCCATGGATTGGAGGGTAGCTAATGTTACTCCACTATTTAAAAAGGGGGGTAGAGAAAAAGCGGGGAATTATAGGCTGGTGACCTTACATCAGTAGAGGGAAACATGATGGAATCCATTATTAAGGATGTAATAGCGGAGCATATGACTAGCAGAGAAGGGATCAGACAGAGTCAACATGGATTTACAAAAGGTAAATCGTGCTTGACAAATCTATTGGAATTCTTTGAGATGGTGACAGGTAAAATAGATGGGGGAGAGCCAGTGGATGTGGTGTACCTGGACTTCCAAAAGGCCTTCAATAAGGTCCCACATAAATGACTGGCTTACAAAATCAAGGCTCATGGGATTGGGGGCAAAGTATTGATGTGGATTGAGAACTGGCTGGCAGGTAGAAGACAGAGAGTTGGGATAAATGGCTCGTTTTCTGAGTGGCAGGCGGTGACCAGTGGGGTGCCACAGGGATCTGTACTGGGACCCCAGCTGTTCACAATTTACATTAATGATCTGGATGAGGGGATTGGATGTAATATCTCCAAATTTGCAGATGACATTAAGCTAGGAGGGGTTGTGTGCACGGAAGAGGGGGGTCAGGAAGCTCCAGTGTGATCTGGATAAATTGAGGGACTGGGCAGATACATGGCAAATGCACTACATTGTGGATAAATGTGAGGTTATCCACTTTGGTAATACAAACCGGAGGGCAGATTACTATTTGAATGGCAATAGATTAAGAGATGGGGAAGTTCAGAGAGACCTAGGGGTACTTGTACACCAGTCTCTGAAGGCGAGCATGCAGGTACGGCAGGCGGTTAAAAAGGCAAATGGTATGTTGGCCTTCATATCAAGAGGGTTTGAGTATAGGAACAACGATACCTTACTGCAGCTGTACAGGACCTTGGTGAGACCCCACCTGGAGTATTGTGTGCAGTTGTGGTCACCTTATCTAAGGAAGGATGTTCTTGCAATGGAAGGAGTGCAGAGGCGATTCACCAGGCTGATACCTGGAATGGCAGGAATGACTTATGAGGAAAGATTGCGCAAATTGGGATTGTACTCCCTGGAGTTTAGAAGATTGAGAGGGGATCTCATAGAGACATATAAAATTCTGGAAGGACTGGACAGAATGGATGCAGATGGGATATTTCCAATGATTGGAAAATGCAGAACCCGGGGCCATGGTTTGAGGATAATAGGCAAACCATTTAGGACCGAGATGAGGAGGAATTTCTTTACCCAGAGGCTGGTGAATCTGTGGAATTCATTGCCATAGAAGGCAGTAGAGGCAGGTTCATTAAATATATTAAAGTGGGAATTAGATATATTTCTTCAGTATAAGGGTATTAAAGGTTACGGAGAGAAGGCGGGGATGGGGTACTGAACTTTAAGATCAGCCATGATCTCGTTGAATGGCGGAGCAGGCTCGAAGGGTCGAATGACCTACTCCTGCTCCTATCTTCTATATTTCTATATTTCTATGTTTCTATGTTTCTATGAGTGGTCCGATAATAGTCTAGCTTTATATTCCATTTTCCTAACTCTCCCTTGAATGTGGGCTGATAACAGGAATAGGCCTATCCTTGAGTAAGTTTTATGTCTACCCAAATAATATGAATATTCCTTTTCTTTTGAGTGTTGTTTCCTCCAAATATCCAAAAGTTGCATTTCTTGCATCGATTTAATTATAAATTTGGTTACTTTGTTCTTTCTGTTAGCTTTTTTCCAGTTTTATCCATGATTGAGTCCAAATTAAGGTTAAAATCCCCTCCTATTAGTATGTTCCCTTGCGTATCTGCTATCTTCAAAAAGATATCTTGCATAAATTTTTGATCTTATTCATTAGGTGAATATACATTGAGTAAATTCCAAAATTCTGAATATATCTGACATTTTATCATTACATATCTCCCTGCTGGATCTATTATTTCCTCTTCTATTTTGATTGGATTCAGGGGCACATTTAAGGAATATTTCTTGTGCACTTTCATGATTTGTTTTATACCTGTATTGCACAGTCAGTTTGTTTACATTCATCTGTTTACAGTTCTTTATTTATTTACAAATCCACCACCCTTTGGCTAAAGACATTTCTCCTCATCTCTTTTTTAAATGCGTACCTTCGAATTCTAAGACCATGCTCTCTTGTCCTGGATTCACCCTCCCAGGGAAACATCTCATTCACATCGACTTTGTCTGATCCTTTCAGCATTTGAAATGTTTCAATAGTTCCCCTCTCATTCTTCTACACTCCAATGAAAACAGTTCAAGAGTTGCTAAACGTTCCTCACGTGTTAACCCTGTCTTTCCAGTAATCATCCTGGTAAATCTTCTCTGTCCTCTTTCCAACATCAGTCCATCCCTTCTAAGATAAGGGGCCCAAAATAGCACCCAGGTCTCCAAATGAGGGTCTTGCCAGTGCCCTATAGAGCCTCATCAACACCTCTCTAATCTTATAAACTAGTTACCTTGAAATTACTGGAAACATTGTGTTCGCCTTCATTACTGCAGATCCAACCCGATGCTTAAACTTTAGATTATCCTGCATGAGGACCTTTCCCTGCCCAGTCCCTTTGTATTTCCCAATTTTAAATTTTATCTGCACTGAAATAATAATCTTCCAAGAAATCCAATTGTATATTTCTCAACATTGGATCTCATCTGCCATTTATTTGTCCTCTCTCCTAAGCTGTCCAAATCTCTCGATAACCTTTCGGTTTCAAGACCCTCTGCTCCACCACCCATCTTGCTGTCATCTGCAAACCTCGCCACAAAACCATTCAATGTATAATCTAAATCATTGATATACATCGTATGAGTAGCGCCCCAACACCGGCCCCTGCGGAACACCACTAGTAACCAGCAACCCACCAGACCAAGATCCCATTATTACTTCCCCTTGCTTTCTGCCTGTCAGCCAAGTCTCCACACAATCTACATCTTTCCTGTAATTCCACTGGCTCTGGTCTTATTAAAGCAGCCTCTTACGCAGCGCCTTTTAAGACCCTTTGAAAATCCAAATACACAACAGGCTCTCCCTTGTCCATCCGAGTTGAGATTTCCTCAAATAATTCCAATTGGTCGGTTGATAAGTTTGGGAACTAGTTACGAGAAAGTGCACCGCACATAGATTAGGGAAATTATCACCAGTGTGTTTGTTATGAATGGCCAGAACATCTGGAGCAACACGAGCAGAAAGGTCTCCTTGGAGTAGACACCTATGAAGGAGAGGAAACGACCTGGCTAACATTGGGTTGGAATCAGAGCCCAGGAAATGCCGTTTGATTCTCGAAGGTAATACAACAGACTACGCGAAACTACCAGGATGTCTGATCATCTATTCATATTTTTTTCGTGGCACGTCCAAATTATTCAAGTCAAGTTTATTGCTATCGGATTGTACAAGTACAACCTGACGAAACAGAGTACTCCAGTCTTCAGTGCACAACATGCAGACACGCAACCAGACAAAACACATGTAGAGACAGACGATACACATACAGCACAAATATTTGATCTAGACCAGTGGTTCTCAACCTTTATTTTCCACTCACATATCACATTAAGTATTCCCTATGTAATTAGTAAGGGATTGGTTAAGGTGGTGTGTGGGTGGAAAGAAAAAGTTTGAAAGACACTGTTTTAATAGTACCTCATTCACTCGTTATGTGCACGTTTCAGAACTCCAAAGGAAATGGGCCAATGAAAATTATTCTCAAGCAAAATATTTCAGTAACAATTGGATCTACAGCAGTGATTCTTAACATTCCCTTCCCACACACATCCCACGTTGATCAATTCCTTACTAATCACAGAGCACTTATGACATAGGGATTACTTAAAGTGGGATGTGAGTGGAAAGAAAATAGGTTGAGAACCACTGATCGAGACATATAAATAAATAAATGTTGTTTTGTGGCTAGTGCGAGCGGTTTCCTTTGGTCGTTCAGCAAAATGGTTTTGAATTTTATTTATTTATCTCTTTGGATTCCATGTTTCTGTTTTCAGGGACGACCAACAAGCTCATCTACCCCACGTTCCTGTTTTCCGGGACTGGTTATTCACCCAAGCATCAGCTGCTTCGAACTGGTGTTCGTGCCGTCGTTTACCCAGGGGCCCAGTCCGGAGTAGATATTATGAAGGGTTAGAAAATACCGGATTCCAAAGGGTTAAACCCGATTGTCGAAATCTTGAACCGAACCAGTTTTTTAAAATTTGTGCCGCTGAACGCAGCCACACAGGCAGAATTTTCATATTTCCCTTCGAATAATTTTGCAAACATGACTATGATCCATACATAATTACTCTTCATTTCCTCCCCTGACGGGCCAAATCAGTTACACTGTTTAACTCGGAAGGCAGAATGGGCTGTTGATGGAAGCATGTCTAATTTGAAAAATATATATAAAACTTTCCTGTATCCGTATAAATGCCCCAGGAAGTGTGAGAGAGAGAGAGCGCATACGATACAGGAAGAGAGAGAGAGGGAGGGAGAGAGAGAGAGAGAGAGAGAGAGAGAGAGAGAGAGAACTCTACTAGTTCCACCTTCCCACTCTTTTGCCCATAACCCTCCAACTCTATTCCATGTACTCAACTAACCTCCTCTTAAATGATAGATTTGACGCTGCTGCAAATACTTCCAGAAGATCTTTCAACTCAGCCACTTCTTCACTGAGTGAAGAATCATTCTCTTATATTACTGAAGTTCTCCCCTCTAACCCTTAACTTATGAACGCTTGTTCGATTCTTCCTACCCTAAGGCCTATTCACATCTACTCTATCTATTCCCTTCATAATTTAAATATCCCTCCCATGCATGTAACTGTCCAAAGTCTGCCTAAATGTTAAAACGGACTCAGCATTTCCCACTACAACTGGCAGCTCTTCCCACACTCCCACCACACTCCGTATGAAGAAGTTCACCCTCATGTTTCTCCTTTCACACGTTCACCCGTGTCCTCTGCTCTGAATCTCATATGTTGTGAAGCTGGGAAAACGAAAGCCGAAATTGAGAAACTGCTTTTAAAGACTGTGATTTCCACAGACTAATGTTCTAAATCGTGTCTATTTTTTGAAAATTTAATTTAAATGTTTTACTAAATCCTACTAACCTCCCACCTATCCCACGCTCTATAACCATTCCCCCACCTCCGAGATTTTTTATAAAAAAAAGAAAATAACATCAACAGGTTTAGATCTTCCCAAAAATTTTCTACTTTCTCACATGTCCAGATTGCATGAATTGTTGTTCCCATTTCTTTTTTACAACGAAAACATCTGTCAGATACTGTTGGGTCCCATTTATTTAACTTTTGAGGTGTAATGTATAGCCTGTGTATCCAATTATATTGTATCATACGTAACCTCGTGTTTATTGTATTTCTCATCGTTCCAGAGCATAACTTCTCCCATGTTTCCTTCTTTATCTTTATATTTAAATCTTGTTCCCATTTTTGATTAGTTTTACTATTTGTTTCCTCATTCTCCTTTTCTTGCAGTTTAATATACATATTTGTTATAAACTTTTTGATTATCATTGTATCTGTAATCACATATTCAAAATTAGTTCCCTCTGGTAACCTCAGACTGCTTCCTAATTTGTCCTTCAAGTAGGATCTCAGTTGGTAATATGCCAACACTGTATCTTGAGTTATATTATATTTATCCTTCATTTGTTCAAAGGATAATAATCTATTTCCTGAAAAACAATTTTCTATTCTTTTGATCCCTTTTTTCTCCCATTCTCTAAAGGAAAGGTTATCTATTAAATAAAATTACAGAAAACAATACACCAAAAAACCCAGAGATCTTCCTCCTAAGTAACATAAAAAACAAAGAATTTGGACTTGATTTGGATGGTGCACAAAAAAGATTTGTTAAGATAGCTCTAGCTGTAGCAAAAAAATGTATTATGTCAACCTGGAAATTAGAAGATAATTTGAGAATACAACAATGGTATATAGAAATGAATAAATGTATTCCATTAGAAAAAATAACATATAATTTAAGAAATAATATTGAAATATTTGAACAAATAGGTGAGCCATACATGAAACACAATAGAGAAAACCTACCGGGGACATCTACCACCTAAAATAACGAAAGGAGAAGGAAATGAAAAGAATTGACTCAGTGGAATTTCTTGTTTATTTTTATTGAATGACAACATTGTTTGACTGGTTTAATGTATCTTAGATTTTGTACTTTAAATGAATGGGGGGGAGTAGGGAGGGTGGGATGGGAGGAGGGAGAGAGGGGGGGTGAGAAAATGACATTGTAGATATTTGAAAAGGAAAATGTATGTATCTTGGTCAATGTGGTTTATGGTGTGAAAAATAAAAAAATTAAAAAAAAGTTATAACAGGTTGTTATACGGTGTGCCATCCATTTACATCCTTCATCAATTATAAAACTTTTTTTTCTTTTCTTTCTTTGGCTTGGCTTCACGGATGAAGATTTATGGAGGGGTAATGTCCACGTCAGCTGCAGGGTCGTTTGTGACTGACAAGTCCAATGCGGGACAGGCAGACACGATTGCAGCGGGGGTTGTAAGGGAAAATTGGTTGGTTGGGGTTGGGTGTTGGGTTTTCCTCCTTTGTCTTTTGTCAGTGAGGTGGGCTCTGAGGTCTTCTTCAAAGGAGATTGCTGCCTGCCAAACTGTGAGGCGCCAAGATGCACGGTTTGAGGCGATATCAGCCCACTGGCGGTTGTCAATGTGGCAGGCACCAAGAGCTTTCTTTAGGCAGTCCTTGTACCTCTTCTTTGGTGCATCTCTGTCTCGGTGGCCAGTGGAGAGCTCGCCATATAATACAATCTTGGGAAGGCGATAGTCCTCCATTCTGGAGACGTGACCTACCCAGCGCAGTTTGATCTTCAGCAGCGTGGATTCGATGCTGTCGGCCTCTGCCATCTCGAGTACTTCGATGTTGGAGATGAAGTCGCTCCAATGAATGTTGAGGATGGAGCTGGTGGAAGCGTTCTAGGAGCCATAGGTGATGCCGGTAAAGGACCCATGATTTGGAGCCGAACAGGAGTGTGGGTATGACAACGGCTCTGTATACGCTTATCTTTGTGAGGTTTTTCAGTTGGTTGTTTTTCCACACTCTTTTGTGTAGTCTTCCAAAGGCGCTATTTGCCTTGGCGTGTCTGTTGTCTATCTCGTTGTGGATCCTTCAAAACCCATACATTTCAAATATAACCCCCACATTTTAACAAAATAATAATTATTATTCTGAAAATTATACATTATCTTCTCCCCATAAACACATGATTGAATTTAATTATGCCATCTTTGCATACTCAATTCAACATCATTTTTCCAACTTACAGCTACACATTTTTTGCCACTTCCAGTCCTAGGCGTATAAATGCAATTTGACCGTTCTCAAAACGTAAATTTGCCGTAATTGTGTTGATATATCCCAATACACATACCCATGGATCAACATAAAAATCTATTTTAAATAAATCTCGCAAACATTAAATTACTTTCACCCAAAAAGGCTTAATCTTTGTACATTCCCACACTGAATGTAAAAAAAGTACCTGTTCGATCACTACACCAAAAACATAAATCTGACCCTCTAAATCCATATTGTTTCAATTTTTCAGGAGTTAAATATAAGTGATGCAAAAATTTTAATTAATTAATTATATCGTACATTAAATAATTTTGTAATGCTATCCAGGCTATCTGACCACTTGTACACAGAGATAGGAATAGATAGGTTCTTTTCCCATTTATCCTTTATTTTATATATTTTCTTCTTTTCCTATAATAACAAGTACATTTCTGAAATAAATCCCTTTTTATCCTTATCAATAATTAATCTCTCAAATTTCGTTTGACCAGGTAATATTAACTCTCTACCATAGCTTTCCAATAACAGATCTCGTACTTAATAATAAGCGAATAAAGTGTTTTGTAATATACCATATTTCTCTATAAATATATTAAACGAAAGAAGCCAACCTACTTCAAAGCAATCTTCCACTAATATCATTCCTTTTGATTCCCAAATCTTTCAAATAAGGATTATTTAAAGAAATTGAAATGGTCCGATTCTGATATAACGGTGTCTTAACTGAAATTTTACCTTTCGATCCGAGAAGTTGATTCCATTTCTACTATACCCCATCAAATGTTTCAATACTTGCAGTTTATACTGTTGTAAAAACGATGGATTCCATTTATGTATAAAATGATGTACAGTTCTTTCCTAGTCTATTTGATCCATCTCCACCTTCGCCCATAGCTGAGGTTGATCAATATCAAGCAGTCATAAATGGCGTCTTTAACAAGAGTTTAGGGAACAATCGCCTGGTCTCCCACGTTTCGCAGTGTTTGCTGCAACTACAGTGTAGAGCCCACTCCTCCACTCGCTCTACACTCATGACGTTGTGTCCAGGCGCAATTCAAATGCAAGCTGCAAATTTGCCGACGATGCCTCGGTTGTCTGCAGCATCACAAACAGCGACGAGGAAGCCAATAAGAGGGAGAAAGATCAGCTGGGTGACTGTAGTGAAAACATACAGTAATGCTGAAGGAATCCAGCCGGTGTCGCAGAGTCCATAGTTGTTTCAATATACATATATATTCCTAATATTTCCTGAGGCCTTCCTCCATCTTTTATCTGTTTTACAGCAGGCTCCATGAACCAAGTCCCACTCTTGCTCTTATTTCGTATATGCTTGTGATTTCATGAAGACTGGAACACATTGAATTTGACCTTGTTTGTGATGGGAAAAGGAAGGTAAGTGGAGACAAACTGCAGTCAGCAAGAATGAGAAAATACCCAAAGGCCTTGGCGGGACAGGAATGAGCATCGGGGTTTCCTCAGTGTGTGCTGAGGCCATTACAGCAGGCGGCCAGTCAAATGCAACTGCAGACACGTTGCAGACCGGGGTGCACAGCTCACGTCCGCAGAGTTCAAAATGTCCCTCGCAGCAGCTCCTCGAGGATTTGTGGATGGAGCAGGTGAAAGTGTGGGAGCAGCGGCCGGGAAATGTCACAAAAGCATCTGATGCAGACGGGGAGTCACTGTGAACTAAACCAGAGGTGGAATTTCTCATATAACAGGCGAAGAGATATATGAGAAGTTAGGGAAAGAAGTCGAGGCGTGAAGGAGGTGAGACTTAGTGAGAAGTGACGCGAGTGTAGAGACGTGACCCGAGTAACCCACAGATTGGTCAGAATTGTTACATGAAGCTATGTTCACCAACGTGGGCAGAGCGTCAGTAACACATTGCCCCGGCAACCGGCCATTTCGGCCCACGATTCCGTGGTGACCAATTAACGTATGTCCCCGCTGTTTTACGAACAGTTGGAGGAAACCGGAGTCCCCGGGGAAAACCAACTCAAACACGGGTCGAACGTACAAATGCTTACAGACAGCGCGAATTTCGAGTCCTGGTCCCGATCATTCGCGCTTTAAAGTCATTGCGCGAACTGCTGCATCCACCCAGCCGCCCTTGTGTGTCACTCCTGTTTCCTGCATAAATGGTTTTGAATTATATTTATGTATCCCTTTGGTCTCAATGTTTCTGTTTTCATGGACGGCCAACAAGCTCATTTACTCCGCGTCCCCGTTTTCCGGGACTCGTTATTCACCCAAGCAGCTGCTTCCAACTGATGTTCGTGCTGTCATTTACCCAGGGGCCCAATCCAGAGTAGAAATTATGAAAGGTTAGAAATGGCCGGAACCAAAGGGTTAAACATGATTGTCGAAATCATGGATAAAGTTGAACTGAACCAGCTTTCTTATTTGTGCAGCTGAACGCTCGCCACACAAGCAGAATTTTTATAATTTCCTTCCAGGAACATTACAAGCATTTCTATTTATTTCCCTGTTGCACGAATTCAGTTACACGGCTGTGCTCGAATTAAAAATAACTCTCTCAAATTGATGTTCAGTGAATTGTTTCTGTCGTGACGAACTTCTGGTCTAGGCGGACTTTACATCTCTTGTTGAAGAGAAGGTTAAACTCCTCAGCAGTACCGCCGATCGCTGCTTCACAAGGATCATGGGCTATCCAGTCATTTACCATATCGTCAGCATTTACCAGCCTGTACCTGTCACGGTTGGAATCCCTGGTAAGACACTGGTGTTGACTCGGAGGGGTTCGCTTCTAAGTTGCTCTTGACCTTGACCACACCTCGCCTGGATACCCCGCACAGATCCTGCCTCGCGGGTTGAGAATTTTTTCCCAGATGGCTGAGTTTCTCTTAATTTTGACTGTATTTAATCTGTTTTGGGGGCATGTTCATTTTTATAATCAGATTGCTAAAATCGATGCCTATATTAAAATCGTTCCCACATATAATTTGATGCAGTTTCCATCGCATGATTGACACATTTTTTAAAAATCCAGGGGCTGTTGGAAACGATCAATAACAATATTTATCAACAACGACAGGCTGCCCAACTTGTGCCCAACTGAAAGATGTCGGGCGGCGCGGGACACGCACCGCCTTTACAATGCTAGCAATAGGGGGACGGTGGTTCGCATCCCGCGCTGTCTGGGCTTGTTTTTCGCAGGTGCTCCGCTTTCTTTCCACTGTTCAAAACGAACCGGGGATTCAGGTTAATTGCCCATAAATTGGGCGGCACGGACTGGAGGTCAGAATGGGATGTTACACCAAGAATGTCTATTAAAAAAAACCATAAAACTCTCTTGTATCCGTATAAACGCCCTTGCAATTGGAAGGAGAACCGGAGTTCTCACCTCCAATCGAACTTTATGCAGCTTCGTGTATTTTTGTTTCCATTTGATAAATACGTTCTTCCCAAAGAAACAGACGCTGTCGGAGCAGATTTTAGTCTCACCATTCATGATCCACAAGCACTTTCCGTTCTAATCACGTACCTGGTCTCGGTGACTAGGTGACGGCCCTTCACCGACCAGGAGTCCAGAGTCCCCTGTCTAAACCGCTCTCAGGTCGGATTCCGGTCTACTGTTGTCATACATCGGCGGTTGAGGGGGAAGGTCGGGTGTAGGGAAAAAAAGAAAGAGAGAGAGAGAGAGAGAGAGAGAGAGAGAGGAGAGAGAGAGAGAGCATGCGATACAGGAAGAGAGAGAGAGAGGGAGAGGGAGGGAGAGAGAGAGAAAGAGAGAGACAGAGAGAGAGAGAGAGAGAGAGAGAGACAGAGAGACAGAGAGACTCCACAGCACCACCCAGTGGTGGTATATCGCCCACGTCCAGAAATCTTTTGCTCATTTTCTGTACATGCTCAGTCTGCTTTCTGAGGCAAACTGTCACTTTTCAACACAAAACCACACAACATATAGTTCAATACACAACACAGAATTCTGTAAGAATATGCGCCAAAACATTGCATTGTTGATATTTGGAACTAATGTGTGGGCAAAGAACCATAATATTACAGCACAGAAACAGGCACTTCTGTCCTTCTAGTCTGTGCTGAACTATTTTTCTGCTTAGTCGCACTGACCTGCACCCAGCCCAGCGCCCTCCATATCCCTCCCATGCATCTACCTGTCCAAAGTCCGCCTAAATTTTAAAACGGACTCAGCACCCCACTACAACCGGCAGCTCGTTCCACACTCCCACTACACTCTGTGAGAATATGTTCCTCGTCATGTGTCTGCTGAAAGTTTCTCCTTTCACCCTTTCACCCATTATCTCTGCTCTGAGTATCAAATATTATGAATCTGGGAAAACCAAAGAGGAAAGTGAGAAACTGCATTCAGAGAGAATGATTTCCACAGACTAATGTCGTAAATAGCGTCTTTAACAAGAGTTTAGGGCGCAATCGCTGGCAAATAAACGCCTGGTCTCTCGGATACACAGTGTTTGCTGCATCTACCGTGTAGAGCCCACTTCTCCACTCACTCTACATCCATGACTTTGTGGCCAGGCGCAATTCAAATGCAAGCTGCCAATTTGCCGACGATACCACGGTTGTCTGCAGGATCACTAACGGCGACGAGGAAGCCAATAAGAGGGAGATAGATCAGTTGGGTGACTGTAGTGAAAAGAGACAGAGATGTTGCAGGAACCCGGCTGGTCTCGCAGCGTCAATAGGAGGTTATAAAATATATTACTGATGCTTCCTGAGCCTTTTATGTGTTTTAGAGCAGGATCGATGAACCAGGTCCCACTCGTGCAATTATTTCATTTGTGCTTGTGATTTCAGGAATGGCTGAAACACATTGATGAAACATTACACGTTACTTGGCCTTGTTTGGGATGAGTAACGGAAGTAAAGTGGAAGCAACTTGCATTCAGCAGGAATTGAGCATATTCCCCAAATTGGGTGCAGCCCACATTTCACCAAGGAAACTCCTGGGAAAGGCCTTGGCAGGACAGGAGACAAAGTGCTCAGTATTCGGAATGAGTATCGGGGACTCTCCAGTTTGGCGGGGGTCATTACAGCAGGCGGTCAGTCTAAGGCACCTGCAGATACGGTGCACCCGTCCGCTGAGTTCAAAATATCCCTCGCAGCAGCTCCTCAAGATTTCGTGGATGGAAGCAGGTGAAAGTGTGGAAGCCGCGGCGAGGAAATGTCACTGAAAGCATCTGAAGCAGACTGGGAGTCACTGTGAAGTAAACCAGAGGTGGGATTTCTTATAAAACAGGTGAATAGATATATGAGAAGTAGTGGAAAGAGGACGAGGCGTAAAGGCGGCAAGACTCAGTAAGAAGTGATGTGAGTGTGGAGCTGTGATCCAAGTAGACCAGAGATTAGTCAGAATTGTTACAGGGCTCTGTGTTCGAGACATGGGTTTTCCCACCAACAAGGACAGAGTGTCAGTAACACATTGCCCTGGTAACCGGCCATTTCGGCTCACAAGTCCGTGCCGCCCAATTAACCTACGCCCCTGCTATGCTGTCAACGGTTGGAGGAAACCGGAGTCCACAGAGAAAACTGAAGCAGACATGGACAGAATGTATGAATCCTTAAAGACAACGTGAGATTCGAATCCTTTTCCCGATCATTGGTACTGTATAAACGTCGTTGCACTGGTCACCCTATTTGGAATTTATCGGTTTAGAAGTATTTTAACATTTTTTATAATACGTTTGAAACATCACACAGGGTATGTAAGTAACTAACTGATATATGTTTTATGTCTCCCTTCGTGGGATCTGTTGTGGGTGGGTAGGGGGTGGTTTTGTTTATTTCAATTTGTCTTGTTATTTGTTTTTATATGTATTATAAAATTGTAAATAAAGTTTCAAAAAAAAAAAAGTCGTTGCGCTAATTGCTACATCAACCCAGCCGCCCTTGTATATCACTCCCGAGTCCTGCATAAATAGTTTTGAATCATATTTATTTATCCCTTTGGTCTCAATGTTTCTGTTTTAAGTGACGACCAATAAGCTCATCTACTCAGCGTCCCCGTTTTCCGGACTGGTTATTCACCCAACCAACAGCTGCTTCGAACTGATGTTCGTGCTGTCGTTTACCCAGGGGCCCAGTCCGGAGGAGATATTATGAAAGGTTATAAATGGGCGGAATCCAAAGGGTTAAACCATATTGTTGAAACCTTGAACCGATGCAGCTTTCTTATTTGTGCCGCTGAATGAAGCCACACAAGTAACATTTTAATAATTCCATTCGAAGAATTTTACAAACATAATTATTTATCCATTCATAATTACTAGTCATGCTTTCCCCTGAGGGGCCAAATCAGTAACATGGTGGCACTCCGATTAAAAATAACTCTCTCAAATAGTTTACTCAATGGGCTGTTTCTTGTAACATATTGTTACAAGATCAAACCAGCAACCACAAAGAAGGCATATCACACAGGGGTAAAGATTAACGATTATTTAATTAACAAAAAATTTCAACTTGAAACTTTTATTCAAAATCCCCTCTTTTATATCAATGCCCACTTGTTATTATGCAAATTTCTATAACGGTGTTCAAACTAATAAATATCCCGGCCTCAATATAACATATGGTATTAAATTCTAAGTTATATTTCCAACCAGCCCACAGAAATACATAGACACAAAATAAACATAAGACTCACAAAACCTCGATCTCAACTGAAGCAAATATCATTTACTAAATTCAGTTTGTTTGGTAAACTGAAGCCGAATGGTCTTTAAGAGAGAGAGAGAGAGAGAGAGAGAGAGAGAGAGAGAGAGAGAAGAGAGAGAGAGAGAGAGAGAGAGAGAGAGAGAGAGAGAGAGAGAGAGAGAGAGAGAGAGAGAGAGAGAGAGAGCACAACATTCGAAGTTGTCTTGTGTTGCTTGCAGAGAGAGGAACCCACTCCACATCGCCCCCAATCGTGTTTTATCGTCCAAGTCCAGAAATATTTAGATCATTTCTGCACATGCTCAGTCCGTCACCCACTCTGTCAGGAGTCCACCTTCACCTTGGCTCTCTCAGGCAAACTGTCAATTTTTATCATAAAACCACACAACACATAGGCCAATACACAACTCAGAATTCTGTATCAATATACATACATTGATTATATATATATATGCACCAAATCATTGCATTGTTGATATTCGGATCATATGTGTGGGCAAAGAGCCATAACATTACAGCACAGAAACAGGCCGATCGGCGCATCTACTCTGTGATGAACTATTATTCTGCCTAGTCCCACTGAACTGCACCCAGCCCACAGCCCTCCATACCCTCCCATACATGTACCTGTCCAAAGTCAGCCTAAATTTTAAAACGGACTCAGCATTTCCCATGACAACTGGCAGCTCGTCGAACACTCCCACTACACTCTGTGTGAAGAAGTTCCTCCTCATGTTTCTCCTTTCACCCTTTCCCATGTGTCCTCTGCTCTGAATCTCATATATTGTGAAGCTGGGGAAACTAAAACGGAAAGTGAGAAACTGCTGTTAAAGAGAGTGATTTCCACAGACCAATGTCATAAATTGAGTCTTTATTTTGAAAATTTTATTTAAAAGTTTTACAAAATCATACTACCGTCCTTCCCTCCCCCACCGACCTATCCCACCCTCTACAACCATCCCCCCCACCTCGGTGCATTTAAAAAAATTAACACAATAATATCATGTTATAACATGTTTTGTACGGTGTGACATCCATTTACATCTTTCATCACTTATAAGACTTTTACTTAATATCGAAACCAATACATTTCAAATACAAACCACACATTTTAACAAAAAAGAATAATTATTTCGTAAATTATACATTATCTTTCCAAATAAATACATGATTGAATTTCATTATGCCATCTTTATATACTCAATTCAACATCATTTTTCCAAGTTTCAGCTAAACATCTTCTCACCACTGCCAGTCATAGACGTATAAATACAATTTGAGGTTTCCCCAAACGTATATTTGCCATAATTGTATTCATATATCCCACTCAACATACCCATGGATCAACATATAGATCTACTGAGAATAAATCTCGCAAAAATTTAATTACTTTTCCCCAAAAAGGCTTAACGTTTGTACATTTCCACACTGAATGTAAAAAAAAACTATCTGTCTGATCACTCCACCGAAAACATAAATCTGACCCTCTAAATCCATATTTTTTCAATTGTTCTGGAGCTAAATATAACTGATGCAAAAAATATAATTAACTAACTATATCGTACATCAATTAATTTTGAGACGCTATCCAGGAACATATCTGACCATTCGTCCACAGAGATAGGTCCTTTTCCCATTTATCCTTTATTTTATATATATCTACTTTTTCATCTTTTCCCGTAATAACAAGTACATTTCTGAAATAAATGCATTTTTTTTTACCCTTATCAACAATTAATCTCTCAATTTTCTTTTGATCAGGTAATATTAACTCTCTACGGTAGCTTTCCAATAACGGATCTCGTACTTAATAATAAGCGAATAAAGTGTTTTGTAATATACCAAATTTCTCTCTATGTCTATTAAACGAAAGAAACAAAAATACTCCAATAAAATTTTTACTTTTGATTCCCAATCTTTCAAATAAGGATTATTCAAAGAAAATGAAATGGTCTGATTCTGATTAAATGAAATAGTACCTTTTGATCCTGTCAGTTGACCCATTTCTCCCATAGCCCCATCAACTGTTTCAATACTGGCAGTTTATACTGTTGTAAAAACGATGGATTCCATTTATATATATAATGATGTACACTTCTTTCCTCTATTTGATCCATCTCCACCTTCGCCCATAGCGGAAGTTGATCAATATCAAACAGTCATAAATGGCGTCTTTAACAAGAGTTTAGGGCAAAATCGCCTGGTCTCTCCTGTTTCGCAGAGTGTGTTGCACCTTCAATGTGGAGTCCACTCCTCCACTCGCTCTACACCCATGACGTAGTGGCCACGCGCGATTCAAATGCAAGCTGCCAATTTGCCGAGGACGCCACGGTTGTCTGCAGGATCCCAAACAGCGACGAGGAAACCAATAAGAGGGAGATAGATCAGCTGGGTGACTGTAACGAAACACACACAGTGATGCTGGAGGAACTCGGCTGGTCTCGCAGCGTCCATAGGAGTTTAAAAAAAAATATATATATTCCGAATGTTTCCTGAGTCCTTCTTCCAGCATTTATGTGTTTTGGAAAAGGCTCGATGAACCAGATGTCTCACTCATGCTCTTATTTCGTATGTGCCTGTGATTTCATGAAGGCTGGAACACATTGATTAAATATTCCACATTTTTTGACCTTGTTTGGGATAGGGAAGGTAAAGTAAGTGGAGACAAACTGCAGTCAGGAAGAATTGAGCAAATACTCAAAATTGGGTGCGGCCCACATTTCACCAAGTAAACTCCTGACAAAGGCCTTGGCGGGACAGGAGACAAAGTGCTCAGTATTCGGAATGAGCATCGGGGCCTCCACAGTTTGGGCGGGGGCCATTACAGCAGGCGGCCTGTCAAAGGCACCTGCAGTTACGGTGTAGAGCGGGGTTGACAGCGCCCGTCCACAGAATTCAAAATGTCCCTCGCAGCAGTTCCTCGAGGATTCGTGGATGGAAGCAGGTGAAAGTGTAGGAGCAGCGGCGATGAAATATCACTGAAAGCATCTGGTGCAGACGGGGAGTCACTGAGGGCTTAGCCAGAGGTGGGATTTCTTATATAATAGATGAATAGATATATGAGAAGTTAGGGAAAGAAGACGAGGCGTGAAAGGGGTGACACTTAGTGAGAAGTGACGTGAGTGTGGAGCCGAGACCCGAGTAAACCACAGATTGGTCAGAATTGTTACATGGCGCTGGTGTTGCCTCGGAGGAGGTCGCTTCTAAGTTGTTCTTGACCTTGTCCACATCTCGCCTGGAAACCCCGCACAGATGTTGCCTCGCGGGTTGAGACTTTATTACCCGATGGTTGAGTTTCCTCTGCACTTTTATGCATTGTTTAATTTCTCTTAATTTTGACTGTATTTAATCTGTTTTGGGGGCCTGTTCCTTTTTACAATCACATCGGTAATATCGGTGCCCATATTAACATCTTTTCCACATTTACTTTGATGCATTTTCCATCGCATACTGACACATTTGTTTATACCCAGGCGCTCTTTGGAACGATCAATAACAATATTTATCAACAATGAAACAACCTTTACTGCCCATCGTCCGCCCAACTGAAAGATGTTGGGCGGCCCGCGACGCTGACTGCCTTTACAATGCGAGCGATAGGGGGACTGGTGTTTGTATCCTACGCTGTCTGGGTGGGTTTTTCGCGGGAGCTCCGGTTGTTTTCCACTGTTCAAAACGGATCGGGGATGTAGGTTAATTGCCCATAAATTGGGCGGCTCGGACTGGACGACAGAATGAGATGTTACAGCAAGTATGTCTAAATATTTTAAAAAATAAATAAATCTCTCTTGTATCCGTATAAACGCCCCTGCAATTGGAAGGAGATCCTGAGTTCTCACCTCCAATCGACATTGATGCAGCTTTGTGTATTTTTGTTTCCTTTTGATAAATACGTTCTTCCCAAAGAAACAGACGCTGTCGGAACACATTTTAGTCTCCCTATTCATGCTCCCAAGCACCTTCCGTTCCAGTCACACACCTGGTCTCGGTGACTGAGGTGATCGGCCCTTTACCGACTAGAAGTCCAGAGTCCCTGAATTAAACAACTCTCACATCGAACTCCGGTCCGGGGTTGTTATCCATCTGGGGTTTGGGGAAAGACTGTGTGAGAGAGGGAGAGTGAGCCCGGATCTGCTGCGTTCCCACTCTCTGACCCTCAGCCATCCTCGTCCGACAGAGGGTCGGAGAACTGACAACTTTTTCGGGCACAAATATCAGGTGAAAATAATCCGGGATGGCGCGGTTGAACTGACTATTATTTTTTGTCTTTACAGTTAATTTAATTGAGATTGTGATTCTATGGCGCTGGAATTGTGATCTGTCACGGTGCCTCACTCGCTACCTTGTCGGAATGGCGATGGCTGATTTCATGTGTGTGGTAATAGGGGTGTTGCTGGAGAAAGTGAATAACATCTACATTTAGGCTCCGTATTTGCTCTTCACTCCAATATACACGCTGACCCTTGTCCTGAGGTTTGGATCCATGGACTGTTCCGTCTGGTTGACAGTGGCTTTCACGTTCGATCGCTACGTCGCAGTTTGTGGGGTGAGGCTGCGGGAACAGTATTGCACCGAGCGAACGGCCACGGTTGTGATGGCAATTATGACAATGTGGGGCTGTGTGAGGTACATTCCCTACGTCATCGCCAGAAAACCTCTTGTCCTCATTAACCACTTGCCATGGCGCTGCGAGGCCAAAGCTGAATATTCAGACTCATCCTTCTGGAGAAAATATGAGGTCTTCATCAGCGTTATTGTCAATCGGCCTCATTGTATTTTTCAACACTTTAACCGTTCGTCATGTTGTCGCGACAAATGAAATAAGTCGGGGTTTCCGGAAAAGAAAATGGGAAGGAGAAAGATCCCGAGGCAGGAAACCGCAGAAAGTGAATGGTTTTGACGTTCTCTCTCTCCGCTAATTTTACTTTGTTTGGAACTCCTATATCGTGCTTCATTCAAAATGCAAACGCAAGATTACTTTTACACCGACAGATATCGAAATAACCCGACATATATTCTGCAGCAATGTTCATACATGTTTCAATTTCTCAGTACCTGCACCACACGTGTATCTACACCATGTCCCAGAGGAGATTCAGGTTGGAGCTGAAGGGGATCGCGTTGTATGTGAATCTTCCGTTCATTGCTCAAATAAATCTTCCAAATGATCTACAGATTTTGAAGGAATTTCAACCGTTGTTGCCACGTGTCACTCAGACATGATTATTCCAACCGCATTTATCACTTTACTGCAGGTAAATTTAGAAACGAAGTTTAAGTGATGTGTTTTGTATGTATTTTTCTCTCTCTCACCAGCCCTCCCTCCCTCCTTCAGCCGGTCGTGATTGACCATGGGGACTACGCCGCTGGAATTCACTGGATTATTGAACAAGGACGACTGTGGCTATTGAGGTCACAGAAAATTAATGTGTGTGCGTGCGCCTGTTTGTGTTCATATACATAGATACATGGAGTATATATATGCACCAAATCATTGCATTGTTGAAACATGCGTGTAGGCAAAGCACCACAACATTACAGCACAGAAGGAGACCCTTCGACCTTTCTAGTTTGTGCTGAACAATTATTCTGCCTAGTCCCACTGACATTCACCCAGTCCATAGCCCTCCGTACCCCTCCCATGCATGTACAGTTCTAAAGTGTATCTAACAGGTAAAATTGACTCAGCATTTCCTTCGACAACAGGCAGCTCGTTCCAAACTCCCACTACACTTTGTGTGAAAAAGTTCCCTCTCACTGTGCTCCTTTCACCATTTCACCCGTTATCTCTGCTCTGAATCTCATATATTGTGAGCTGGGAAAACCAAAACGAAAACTGAGAAACTGCTGTCAAAGAGAGTGATTTCCACAGACTAATATCCTAAATCGCGTCTTTAACAATGGTTTAGGGGGATAGTCGTCTGCTCTCTCACGTTTTGCAGTGTCTGCTGCACCTACCGTTTAGAGCGCACTCCTCCATTCGCTCTACACCCATGATATTGTGTCCAGGAGCAATTCAAATGCAAGCTGCCAATTTGCCGACGACGCCACGGTTGTCTGCAGAATCTCAAACGGCAACGAAGAAGCCAGTAAGAGGGAGATAGATCAGCTGGTTGACTGTAGTGAAAACACACAGTGATGCCAGAGGAGCCCGGCCGGTCTCGCTGGGTCCATAGGAGGTTCACAAATATATATTCCCGATGTTTCCTGAGCCTATCCTCCTGCATTGATGTTTTTTAGAGCAGTCTCGATAAACCAGGTCCCACTCATGCTCTTATTTCGGATGTGCTTGTGATTTAATGAAGGCTGGAACACTTTAATGAAACCTTCCACATTATTTGGCCTTGTTTTGGGATGAGTAACGGAAAGAAAGTGGAGGAAACTTGCATTCAGTAAGTATTGAGCAAATTCCCCAAATTGGGTGCGGCCCACATTTCACCAAGGAAACTCCTGACAAAGACTTGGTGGGACAGGAGACAAAGTGATTAGTATTCGGAAGGATCTTTGGGGTTTCAGTTTGGAATGGGGTCGATAGAGTAGGCGGCCAGTCAATGGAACCTGCAGATACGGTGCAGAGCAGGGTGGACAGGCCCGTCTGCAGAGTTCAAAATGTCCCTAGCAGCAGCTCCTCGAGGATTCGTGGATGGAAGCAAATGAAAGTGTGGGAGCAGCGGCGAGTCACTGAAAGCATCTGAAGCAGACGGGGAGACACTGTGAACTAAACTAAAGGTGGGATTTCTTTTATAACAGGTGAATAGATATATTTGATGTAGGGGCAAGAGGACGAGGCGTTGTGCATGAGATTCAGTGAGAAGTGTCGTGAATGTGGAGCCGTGACCCGCGTAACCAACAGATTGGTCAGAATTGTAACGGCGCTTTGTTCAAGACATGGAATTTCTCACCAACAAGGGCAGAGAGTCAGTAACACATTGCCCCGGTAACCGGCCATTTCGACCCAAGAGTCCGTGCTGCCAACGCTACGTTGCCAACGGTGCGAGGAACCCGGAGCCCCCGGGGTAAACCCACGCAGACAAGGGGAGAACATAGGAATCCTTACAGCCAGCGCCAGATTCGAATCCTGGTCTCGATCATTCGCGCTGTATAAAGTCGTTCCTCTGGTCACCCTTTTTGGAATTTATGGAATTGGAAATATGTTAACATCGTTTTAATTTTAATTTGAAACATCACACAGCGTATGTAAGTAATTAACTGATATATGGTCTTTGTGCTCTGCTTGTGTGGTATCATTTGGGAGGGGGAGGATAGTTCTGTTTTATTTTAGTTTGTCTTGTTATTTGTTTTTATATGTATTTAAAATCATAAATAAAATTTCCAAAGAAAATCAAGTCCTGGCGCTTAGTGTTTCACCAATCCAGCCGCCCTTGTTTGTCACTCCTGTTTCCTTCATGAATGGTTCTGAATTATATTTATTTATCCCTTTGAACTCCATGTTTCTGTTTGCATTGACGACCAACAAGCTCATCTACTCCGTGTTCCCATTTTTCGGGACTGGTTATTCACCCAATCAGCAGCTGCTTCGAACTGCTGTTCGTACTGTCGTTGACCCAGGGGCGTAGACGGGAGTAGATATCATGAAAGGTTAGAAGTGGCCGAAATCCAAAGGGTTAAACACGATTGTCGAAATCTTGAACCGAACCAGCTTTCTTATTTATGCCGCTGAACGCAGCCACACAAGCAACAATTTCATAATTCCCTTCGAAGGATTCTACAAACATGACTATTGATCCATTCATAATTAATATTCATGCTCTCCCCTGACGGGATAAATCAGTTACACGGTGGCGCTCGAATTAATAATAACTCTCTCAAATTGTTTTCTTAGTGGGATGTTTCTGGCGTGACGGACTCCTGGTCTCAGCGGACTTTGCTTCTCCTGTATAAGAG
Source organism: Narcine bancroftii (assembly GCF_036971445.1). Classification (NCBI taxonomy): domain Eukaryota; kingdom Metazoa; phylum Chordata; class Chondrichthyes; order Torpediniformes; family Narcinidae; genus Narcine; species Narcine bancroftii. The sequence continues at coordinate 184,619,467 of NC_091473.1, forward strand.
TGAGTTAAACGCCTCAGCGGTACCGCAGATCGCTGCTTCACCAGGCTCGTGGACTATCCAGCCATTTACCACATCGCCAGGATTTACTACCCGGTACATTTCGCGGTTGGGATCCTTGGTCAGACACTAGTGTTGGCAACAAGAGTCTCGGTTCTAAGTTACTCTTGTCCTTGTCCACATCTAGCCTGGATATCCCGCACAGATGCTGCCTCGCGGGTTGAGACATTATTCCCCGATGGTTGAGTTTCTTCTGCACTTTTGCGCATTGTTTAATGTTTCTTAATTTTGATTGTATTTTAACCCATTTTTGGTCCTGTTCATTTTTACAATCCCATCGGTAAAATCGGTGTTCATCTTAACATCGATCCCGCATTTACTTTGATGCAGTTTCCATCGCATTATTGACAATTTTTTTCTCTTCTCGAGGCCCATCGATGCGATGAAATATTCACCACCAAGGCAATTTTTACTGCCCAATTTCCGCCCAACAGAGCGATGTAGATCGATCCGGTCCGCCCAGCGCCTTTCTAGCGCCAGCGATCAGGGGACATGGATTCGAATCCTGCGTTGCCTGTACGTTCTCTTCGTGTTCGTGCTGGGTTTTCCTTGGGGCTCCGGTTTCCTTCCATTGTTCAAAACGGACCGGGGATGTAGGTTAATTGCCCGTAAGGTGGGCGGCACAGACTGGAGGGAAGAATGGGCTTTGACAGCAAGTATGTCTAAATTTTGTAAAATAATCCAAATAAACGCCCGTGAAATTCGAAGAAGAACCTGAGTTCTCACCTCCAAACTCATTCTGCGACCTGTATGCAGTTTCGTGTATTTTTGTTTCCATTTGGTGAATACGTTTTTCGCAAAGAAACAGACGCTGTCAGAGCGCAATTTCGTCTCATCATTCATGCTCCCCCCAGCACTTTCCGATCCAGCGTGTCTGACTGGTCGAAGAGTCACGTGATAGAGTAATAGCCGGTTGGGTAAAAACCAACCCTCTCCAGAAAATAAAAAAGTTAAGAAAAGACAAAGTTAAATAAATACAAAATGTAAGAAATAAAGGATAAAGTTGTAGAGAGGAGAAAGAAAATGACACCTAAGAAGTAAAAAGTAAAATGAACGGGGGAAAAAAAGAAGAAAAGTCACCAGAAACGAAAGGAGAAGGCCTTACCTGCACAGAGAAACATGGAGCCTTGGTGGAGAAGAGCGTCCGATCTCAAAAGTTGGTTACGGCCCGGCAGAGTCGCGACCCCCCAACCGCTGGACTGCAAAAATGGCTGGCTGAGCCAAATAAAAGTGCAAAACTGCGCATGCGCGAGGAGTCACCCATGAGCAGTGCCCAATATAAGAAGAAGGAAAACAGCGACGGGAGGGGGCTCAGCAGAGAAGCGGGCAACCACAACGCGAACAGCATAGAGAGAAGGTCAGTAGCAGAATGCTCATTTTTGGAATTTACTCAATATTTATGCACCTCATGATGAGGATCAAAAGATTATGCAAGATATGTTTTTGAAGATTGTAGATACAGAAGGAAATATATTCATAGGAGGGGATTTCAACCCTTATTTGGATTCAATGTTGGATAAATCGGGACAACAAACTAGCAAAAAGTATAAAGCGGCCAAAGATATGATTAAATCAATGCAGGAAATAAAATTTATGGATATATGGAGGAGACAGCACCCAAGAGAGAAGGAATACATATATTATTCATGTAGGTATAAAAGATACTCTAGGATTGATATGTTTTTGTAGTCGGCCCATATTCAAGGGAGAGTTAGAAAAACTGAATATAATGCTAGATTGCTATCTGATCATTCACTCCTGTTATTAGCAACAGAACTGGAGGACATATCACCAAGAACATAAAGGTGGAGGTTAAACTCCATGGTAATTAAAAGACAGGAATTTAGAGAGATCATTGAACGCCAAATTAAAACATATTTTGAAATAAATACGGAATTAGTGAAAGACAAATTTATATTATGGGACGCAATGAAAGTCTTCATTCTTTGGCTTGGCTTCACGGACGAAGATTTATGGAGGGGGTATCGTCAGCTGCAGGCTCATTTGTGGCTGACAAGTCCGAAGCGGGACAGGCAGACACGGTTGCAGGGGTTGCAGGGGAAAATTGGTTGGTTGGGGTTGGGTGTTGGGTTTTTCCTCCTTTGCCTTTTGTCAATGAGGTGGGCTTTGCAGTCTTCTTCAAAGGAGGTTGCTGCCCACCAAACTGTGAGGCACCAAGATACATGGTTTGAGGCGATATCAGCCCACTGGCGGTGGTCAATGTGGCAGGCACCAAGAAATTTCTTTAGGCAGTCCTTGTACCTTTTCTTTGGTGCACCTCTGTCATGGTGGCCAGTGGAGAGCTCGCCATATAATACGATCTTGGGAAGGCGATGGTCCTCCATTCTGGAGACGTGACCCACCCAGCGCAGCTGGATCTTCAGCAGCGTGGACTCGATGCTGTCAACCTCTGCCATCTTGAGTACTTCGACGTTAGGGATGAAAGCGCTCCAATGAATGTTGAGGATGGAGTGGAGACAACGCTGGTGGAAGCGTTCTAGGAGCTGTAGGTGATGCCAGTAGAGGACCCATGATTCGGAGCCGAACAGGAGTGTGGGTATGACAACGGCTCTGTATAAACTTATCTTTGTGAGGTTTTTCAGTTGGTTGTTTTTCCAGACTCTTTTGTGTAGTCTTCCAAAGGTGCTATTTGCCTTGGCGAGTCTGTTGTCTATCTCACTGTCGATCCTTGCATCTGATGAAATGGTGCAGCCGAGATAGGTAAACTGGTTGACCGTTTTGAATTTTGTGTGCCCGATGGAGATGTGGGGGTGGGGGGCTGGTAGTCATGGTGGGGAGCTGGCTGATGGAGGACCTCAGTTTTCTTCAGGTTGACTTCCAGGCCAAACATTTTGGCAGTTTCCGCAAAACAGGACGTCAAGCGCTGAAGAGCTGGCTCTGAATGGGCAACTAAAGCGGCATCATCTGCAAAGAGTAGTTCACGGACAAGTTTCTCTTGTGTCTTGGTGTGAGCTTGCAGGCGCCTCAGATTGAAGAGACTGCCATCCGTGTGGTACCGGATGTAAACAGCGTCTTCATTGTTGGGGTCTTTCATGGCTTGGTTCAGCATCATGCTGAAGAAGATTGAAAAGAGGGTTGGTGCGAGATCACAGCCTTGCTTCACGCCATTGTTAATGGAGAAGGGTTCAGAGAGCTCATTGCCGTATCTGACCCGACCTTGTTGGTTTTTGTGCAGTAGGATAACCATGTTGAGGAACTTTGGGGGCATCCGATGCGCTCTAGTATTTGCCAAAGCCCTTTCCTGCTCACGGTGTCGAAGGCTTTGGTGAGGTCAACAAAGATGATGCAGAGTCCTTTGTTTTGTTTTCTGTATTTTTCTTGGAGCTGTCTGAGGGCAAAGACCATGTCAGTAGTTCCTCTGTTTGTGCGAAAGCCGCACTGTGATTCTGGGAGAATATTCTCGGCGACACTAGGTATTATTCTATTTAGGAGGACCTAGCGAAGATTTTGCATGCAATGGAAAGCAGCGTGATTCCCCTGTAGTTTGAGCAGTCTGATTTCTCGCCTTTGTTTTTGTACAGGGTGATGATGGTGGCATCACGAAGGTCCTGAGGCAGTTTTCCTTGGTCCCAACAAAGCTTGAAAAACTCATGCAGTTTGACATGCAGAGTGTTGCCGCCAGCCTTCCAGACCTCTGGGGGGATTCCATCCATACCTGATGCTTTGCCACTTTTCAGTTGTTCGATTGCCTTATATGTCTCATCCTAGGTGAGGACCTCATCCAGCTCTAGCCTTAGGGGCTGTTGAGGGAGCTGGAGCAGGGCGGAATCTTGGACTGAGCGGTTGGCACTGAAAAGAGATTGGAAGTGTTCTGACCATCGGTTGAGGATGGAGATCTTGTCGCTGAGGAGGACTTTGCCGTCTGAGCTGTGCAGTGGGCTTTGGACTTGGGGTGAGGGGCTGTACACAGCCTTTAGAGCCTCGTAGAAACCCCTGAAGTCGCCAATGTCCGTGCTGAGCTGGGTTCGCTTGGCGAGGCTAGTCCACCACTCATTTTGGATCTCCCGGAGTTTGTGCTGAAGATGGCTGCATGCGCGACGGAAGGCTTGTTTCTTCTCTGGACAGGACGGCTTTGTAAGGTGAGCCTGGTGGGCAGCTCGCTTCTTTTCCAGCATCTCCTGGATTTCCTGGCTGTTTTCGTCGAACCAGTCCTTGTTTTTCCTGGAGGAGAAGCCCAGTACCTCTTCAGTGGATTGCAGTATGGTAGTCTTCAACTGATCCCAGAAGGTTTCAGGGGACGGGTCTGTGAGGCGGATTGCATCGTCGAGCTTTGCTTTGAGGTTTGCCTGGAAGTTTTCTCTCGCTTCGTCTGACTGCAGGTTTCCAACATTGAACCTCTTTCTGGGGGCTTTACTGTTCCTGGGTTTTGGCTTGAAGTGAAGGTTGAGCTTGCAGCGAACCAGCCGGTGGTCAGTGTGGCATTCCGCGCTGGGCATGACCCTGGTGTGGAGCACATCTCATTTGTTACTTTCTCGCACCAGGATGTAGTCCAGGAGGTGCCAGTGTTTGGATCGGGGATGCATCCAGGTAGTCTTAAGGCTGTCCCTCTGCTGAAAAAGGGTGTTTGTAATGACAAGCCGCTGTTCTGCACAGAGCTCCAACAGGAGGCGCCCATTGTCATTGCACTTACCGACGCCATGCTTGCCCAGGATTCCTGGCCAGGTTTCTGAGTCTCTGCCGACGCGAGCATTGAAGTCGCCAAGGATGACAACCTTGTCAACTGTAGGGGTGCGTTGGATGAGGTTGCGCAGGTCAATGTAGAACTTGTCCTTTTCTGCTGGTTCCGCCTGGAGGGTTGGAGCATAGACACTGATGAGGGTGATGCAATGCTTGTTTTGAAGGGGGAGTCGCATGGACATGATTCGGTCCGAGTGGCCTGTCGCAAGGTTTTCGAGTTTGGAGGCAATGAGGTTCTTGACCATGAAGCCTACACCAGATAGGCGTCGTTCATCCAAAGGCTTGCCAGACCAGTAGAGTGTGTAGCCCGCGACGCGTTCTTGGAGGCTGCCCACATCTGCCAGGCGGACTTCACTGAGAGCGGCTATGTCGATGTCAAGTCTTTTTTTTAAAAAAAAATTTATTTTTCACACCATAAATCACATTAACCATGGTACACACTTTTTCCTTTTCACACATATATAGTGCCATTTTCTCCCCCCCCTCCCTCCTCCCAACCCACCCTCCCCACCCCCCTCCCGTCCATTTAAGGTATACAATCTAGGATACATTTAACCAGTCAGACAATGTTGTCACTCAACAAAAATACACCAGAAATTCTACCGAGTCCATTCTTTTCATTTCCTTCTCCTTCCATCAACTTAGGTAATGATTGTTCCCGGTAGGTTTTCGCTATTGTATTTAATGTAAGGCTCCCATATTTGTTCGAATATTTCAATATTATTTCTTATACTATATGTTATTTTTTCTAATGGAATACATTTATTCATTTCTATATACCATTGTTGTATTTTCAAATTATCTTCCGATTTCCAGGTTGACATAATACATTTTTTTGCTATGGCTAGAGCTATCTTAACAAATCTTTTTTGTGCACCATCCAAATCAATTCCAAATTCTTTGTTTTTTATGTTACTTAGGAGGAAGATCTCTGGATTTTTTGGTATATTGTTTTCTGTAATTTTATTTAATATCTGGTTTAGATCTTCCCAAAATTTTTCTACTTTCTCACATGTCCAGATTTCATGAATTGTTGTTCCCATTTCTTTTTTACATCGAAAACATCTATCAGATACTGTTGGGTCCCATTTATTTAACTTTTGAGGTGTAATGTATAGCCTGTGTATCCAGTTATATTGTATCATACGTAACCTCGTATTTATTGTATATCTCATCGTTGCAGAACATAACTTCTCCCATGTTTCCTTTTTTATCTTTATATTTAAATCTTGTTCCCATTTTTGTTTAGTTTTACCATTTGTTTCCTCATTCTCCTATTCTTGCAGTTTAATATACATATTTGTTATAAATCTTTTGATTATCATTGTATCTGTAATCACATATTCAAAGTTACTTGCCTCTGGCAAACTCAAACTGCTTCCTAATTTATCCTTCAAGTAGGATCTCAATTGGTAATATGCCAGCGCTGTATCTTGAGTTATATTGTACTTATCTTTCATTTGTTCAAAGGATAAGAATCTATTTCCTGAAAAACAATTTTCTATTCTTTTAATCCCTTTTTTTCCCATTCTCTAAAGGAAAGGTTATCTATTGTAAAAGGGAGTAACTTGTTTTGCGTCAATATTAGTTTTGGTAATTGATAAATTGTTTTATTTCTTTCTACATGAATCTTCTTCCAAATATTGAGGAGATGATGTAATACTGGAGAACTTCTATGTGTACCAATTTTTCATCCCATTTATATAATATGTGTTCAGGTATCTTTTCCCCTATTTTATCTAATTCTAATCTCGTCCAATCTGGCTTTTCCCTTGTTTGATAAAAATCTGATAGGTATCTTAATTGTGCGGCTCTATAATAAATTTCAAAGTTTGGCAGTTGTAAGCCTCCTTGTTTATACCATTCTGTTAATTTATCTAGTGCTATCCTCGGTTTCCCCCCTCTCCATAAAAAATTCCTTATTATTTTCTTTAACACCTTGAAGAATTTCTCTGTCAGTTGTATTGGCAATGCCTGAAATAAGTATAATATCCTTGGAAAAATGTTCATTTTAATACAGTTTATCCTTCCTATTAGTGTTAGTGGTAAATCTTTCCAATGCTCTAAATCATCCTGTAATTTTTTCATTAGTGGATAATAATTGAGTTTATATAGTTGGCCGAGATTTTTGTTTATTTGTACACCTAGGTATCTTATTGCTTGCATTTGCCATCTAAATAGTGATTCCTTCTTAAATTTTGAGAAATCCGCATTATTCATAGGCATTGCTTCACTTTTATTTACGTTTATCTTGTAACCCGACACTTCTCTATTCCTTCAATTTCTTATATAATTCTTTTATTGATAGTTCTGGTTCTGTTAAGTACACTATAATATCATCCGCAAATAAACTGATTTTATATTCCTTGTCTTTTATTTTTATTCCTTTTATATAATTATCTATTCTTATCAGTTCTGCTAGTGATTCTATAGCTAACGCAAACAATAAAGGAGATAGTGGGCATCCCTGCCGTGTTGACCTGCTTAAGTTAAATTGCTTTGATACATGTCCATTTACTGTCACTTTCGCTAACGGTCCCTTAAATAATGCTTTAATGCAATTAATATACTTCTCCGGTAAACTGAATTTTTGCAATACTTTGAACAAATAATTCCATTCTACTCTGTCAAAGGCCTTCTCTGCGTCTAAAGCAACTGCTACTGTAGGTGCTTTATTTCCATTTACTGCATGAATTAAGTTAATAAATTTACAAATATTGTCTGTTGTGTGTCTTTTTCTGATAAATCCAGTTTGGTCTAAATTTACCATTTTCGGTACATGCTCTGCTAATCTGTTTGCTAATAGTTTAGCTATTATCTTATAATCTGTGTTAAGTAAGGATATTGGTCTATATGACGCTGGTTAGAGTGGATCTTTCCCTTGCTTTAGTATTACTGTAATTATTGCTGTTTTACATGAATCTGGTAAGCTTTGTGTTTCATCAATCTGGTTGATTACTTCCAGGAGGGGCGGAATTAATAAGTCTTTAAATATTTTGTAGAATTCTATTGGGAATCCAACCTCTCCTGGTGTCTTATTATTTGGTAATTTTTTTATTATCTCTTGTATTTCTACTATTCCAAATGGCTCTGTTAATTTATTTTGTTCCTCTATTTGTAGTTTTGGTAGTTAAATTTTAGTCAGAAATTCATCTATTTTTCCTTCTTTCCCTTCGTTTTCAGTTTGGTATAATTGTTCATAGAATTTTCTAAAGTTTTCCTTAATTTATTTTGGATTATATGTAATTTGTTTTTTTTTCCTTGATGCCAATACCATTTTCTTAGCTTGTTCTGTCTTAAGCTGCCATGCTAGGATTTTGTGCGTTTTTTCACCTAGTTCATAATATTTCTGTTTTGTCTTCATTATATTTTTCTCCACCTTATATGTTTGTAGTGTTTCATAATTTATTTTTTTATCCGCCAATTCTCTTCTTTTAGTAATATCTTCCTTCATTACTAATTCTTTTTCTATATTTACTATTTCCCTTTCCAACTGCTCTGTTTCCTGGTTATAGTCCTTTTTCATCTTGGTTACATAACTTATTATTTGCCCTCTAATGAATGCTTTCATTGCATCCCATAGTATAAACTTATCTTCCACTGATTCCGTATTTATTTCAAAATACATTTTAATTTGTTTTTCAATAAATTCTCTAAAATCCTGCCTTTTAAGCAACATGGGGTTTAATCTCCATCTATACATTCTTAGAGGAATGTCCTCTAACTTTATTGTCAATATTAAGGGTGAATGGTCCGATAGTATTCTAGCTTTATATTCTGTTTTTTTTTTACTCTATCTTGCATACGAGCTGATAACAAAATTAGGTCTATTCTTGAATATGTTTTATGTCTAGCCGAGTAATATGAATATTCCTTTTCCTTTGGGTGTTGTTTCCTCCATATATCCAAAAGTTGCATTTCTTCCATCGATTTAATTATAAATTTGGTTTCTTTGTTCTTTCTGTTAATTTTTTTTCTCAGTTTTGTCCATATTTGAATCCAAATTCAGGTTGAAATCCCCTCCTATTAATATGTTCCCTTGCGTATCTGCTATCTTCACAAAGATATCTTGCATGAACTTTTGATCTTCTTCGTTAGGTGAATATACATTGAGTAGATTCCAAAACTCCGAATATATCTGACATTTTATCATTACATATCTCCCTGCTGGATCTATTATTTCCTCTTCTATTTTAAATGGCACATTTTTACTAATTAATATAGCTACTCCTCTTGCTTTTGAATTATACGATGCTGCTGTTATGTGTCCTACCCAATCTCTCTTTAATTTCTGATGTTCCAATTCAGTTAAATGTGTTTCTTGCACAAATGCTATATCAATTTTTTCTTTTTTCAGTAAATTTAGCAGTTTCTTCCTTTTAATTTGGTTATGTATTCCATTAATATTTAAAGTCATATAATTCAACGTAGCCATTTTATACTTTGTTTATCTTCCCTTTCCGTTTCTCCATCATTACTTTTCCTTCTTATCCATTTCTGTTTTTTTTTGTTTTGAATCCTGTTTAAGACAACATTCCTAAAACATCAAACATTTTCCTTATTCTCCTATTTAAAACTTCTTTTGCCCCAATCCCCCCTTCCCCTCCTGAGTTGTCCTTTATCCCTTGTCGGACAACCACATCTCCCCTCTCCATTTGGATTTGTGAATTCACTCGCAAGCGTCAGCTGATTTTGCAGTGACCGTTATAACCCCCCACCCAGCCCCCCCAGAAAAGATTTCACTTTTCATATGTGACAAAGGTCACTCTTTTAATTTCTTCCTTATTCCCTCTATTACTTTTCCTTCCCTTATTAATTCTTGTCTATACTATCTATATTTCCCTCTAAATACGGATACATTCATGTATGCACATTTTACATCTACACACATATACCTCTTTACCCACATACATATAAATCGTGGTCATTTTTACTCTTATTACATGTCTTCATCTCTGTGTTTGTTTTGTAGTTGTTCTTCAAATTTCCTTGCTACCTCTGGATCCGAGAATAGTTTTTTTTTCCATAAGATCGTTTTCGATGTTTTAAACTCTTTCCTCCTCTTCAGGAGCTCAAAACTTATGTCTTTTTAGTTTGCAGTCTTTTGTACTCTCGTTACACGTCTTCATCTCTCAGTCTATTTTGTAATTGTTCTGCAAATTTTCGTGCTTCCTCTGGATCCGAGAATAGTCTGTTTTGTTATCCTGGAATAAATATTTTCAATACCGCTGGATGCTTTAGTATAAATTTATACCCTTTCTTCCATAAAATCGCCTTTGCTGTATTGAACTCCTTTCTCTTCTTCAGGAGTTCAAAACTTATATCTGGATAAATGAAGATTTTTTGCCCTTTGTACTCCAGTGGCTTATTGTCCTCTCTTACTTTCTCCATTGTTTTCTCCAGTACCTTTTCTCTTGTAGTATATCTTAGGAATTTTACTAAAACAGATCTTGGCTTTTGTTGTGATTGTGGTTTAAAGGCCAATGCTCTATGTGCCCTTTCTATTTCCATTTCTTGCTGTAGTTCTGGACATCCTAGGATCATAGGGATCCAATCTTTTATAAACTCTCTCATATTCTTGCCTTCCTCATCTTCCTTAATGCCCACTATCTTTATGTTATTTCTTCTGTTATAATTTTCCATTATATCTATTTTCTGAGCTAACAGTTCTTGTGTATCTTTAACTTTTCTATTAGATTCCTCTAATTTCTTTTTTAAGTCCTCTACCTCCATTTCTACTGCTGCTTCTCGTTCTTGCACCTTGTCCATTCTTTTTCCCATTTCTGATAAGGTCATATCTATTTTATTCATTTTCTCTTCTGTATTGTTTATTCTCCTTCTAAAATCATCAAATTCCTGCACTTGCCATTCTTTAAATGACTCCATGTATTCTTTAATAAGAGAAAGTAAATCCTTTATCTTGCCTTTCCCTTCTTCTTCTATTTCACTGTATTCTTCCTCTTCCTCTTCTTCTTCCTCTGGGTTGGCCATCTGTTGTTTCTTTGTTGCCCTTTTCTTCTCTTCTTTCTTGTTTTCGTTGTCTTCTGTGTTCTCCTCTTGCTGCAGGTGTTCTGCAGCTGTCGTTGCTGGCTGTGGAGATCGACTCCCCAGCTGGTCACCCCTCCCGTTGGTGTGTTTTTTATCATGCGCGGTTGCGCACATTTACTCGGCTCAGCGAGCCATTTTTGTAGTCCATATTTTACCGACCTGAGGGAGCGGGTTTCTCTCTCCACCGCGGGCCTCTTCGAACAGGTAAGGCCTTTTCCTTCATCTTCCATTGTCTTCTCTTCCTCTCTTCTTACTGTTGGTTTTGACTTTTCTTTTTTCGTCGCCATCTTCTTTCCACCTTTATATTCACTTAACTTTGATTTTTATTTCTGTGCCTTTGTATTTTGCTTTGTTTTTTTCTGACTTTTCTGGAGAGGGCTGGAGTTCACCGTCCGGCCACTACCCATCACGTGACTCCCCGTCGATGTCAAGTCTGAGGAGTTCATGTGCAATGAGGGCAGACCGACATTCAGGTCGGTGGCTGTCAGCCTTGTCTAGCATGGTTCTGATGTTCCAGCATGCTAGCTTGAGTTTGTGAGCATCTTTTGAGGGGGAGGACGTGGAGGGGGAGGACGTGGACCTGTCCTCGGGCCTGCGCAAAGGAGCGTTTAGGTGGACTGCAGTGTGTGCAGTACTGGCCCCACCCTTTGCACCCATGGTTCGTGTGCCATGGCCAAGCAAGCTGGGATGTGGCAGCGAGGTCCTTGGGTCGTAGGTTTTATATCGGAGTGGCCTTCTCCTATGCAGGTTTCTTACCCGGGCTGGAGGGGTCTGCCTCCCCTCTTAGGTCGGTCCATACTGCCTGGACCGGGGCCGAGGCCGCCGCTGCTCTCCCTGTGCCCTGAATGGGGCCGCCGCCTCCAACTCTCTGCCCAGACCGGGGCCTCCGCCTGCCTCACTCGACCGAGCCCGGGGCCGCCGTCTCCCCCTTGCTCCTGCCCGGATTGGGTCCGCCGCCGCCTACCCTCAGCCCGGACCGGGGCCGGGGCCGCCACTGCTCTCCCTGTGGCCGGACTGGGGCCGCCATCTCCCACTCTCTGCCCGGATCGGGGCCTCCGCCTGCCTCACTCAACCGACGCCGGGGCCAACCGCCTCCCCCTTGCTCCTGCCCGTATTGGGGCCGCTGGCGCCTACCCTCAGCCCGGACCGGGGCCGAGGCCGCCGCAGCTCTCCCTGTGCCCGGACTGGGGCCGCTGCCTCCCACTCTCTGCCCGGATCTTCATTAGAGGGCAGATAATACATTATGTTACTCAGCTGCAAAAGGACTTCAATCGGTAAATAGAGCAGTTGGAAAGGGAGATAGTAACTTCAGAAAGGAACTAGTAAAAGGGATGATAAAATGAAAGGGAGAGAATTGGCGGACAATAAAATAAAGTACAAAACATTACAAACGTATAAGGTGGAGAAGAACATAATGAAAAAAAACAAAAATATTATGAACTAGGATAAAAAACACAAAATATTAGACTGGCAAATTAAAATAGGATAAGATTTAAAAAAAAAAACTGTATTTGCTTCAAGGACAAACAAATTACATGTAACCTAATAGAGATTGATGAGAACTTTAAGGAATTTTATGAACGATTATACCAAACTGAGAATGAGGGGAAAGATAATAAAGTAGAAGAGTTTTTAGCTAGATTACAACTGCCTAACTTGCAAGAAGAGGAACAAAACAAACTGGAAAAAATTGGAATATAGAAAGTACAGGATATTTTATAATAGCTGCGAACAAAGAAACGCCTGGAGAGGATGGATTCCCAATAGAATTCGATAAAACATTTAAAGAGTTATTAATTCCTCCTCTCCTGGAAGTAATGGACCAGATAGAAGAAACAGTTAGATTCATCGATGGAAGCAAGTGAAAGTGTTGGAGCAGCGGCGAGGAAATGTCACTGAAAGCATTTAAAGCAGACGGGGAGTCACTGTGAACTAAACCAGAGGTGGGATTTCTTTTATAACAGGTGAATAGATATATGAGAAGTAGGGTAAAGAGGACGAGACGTGAAGTGCGTGAGACTCCGTGAGATGTGTCCTGAGTGTGGAGCGGTGACCCGAGTAACCTACGGATTGATCAGATTTGTTGCAGGGCACTGTGTTCGAGACATGGAATTTCCCACCAACAAGGGCAGAGCTTGTGGGGTATATTGTGGGTGGGGGTTTGGAGGGAGACGGGAGTTCTGTTTATTTTAGTTTGTCCTGTTATTTAAAAAAAATTATAAATAAAGTTTCCAAAAAAAATCAGGCGCTAACGGCGACACCAATCCAGACGTCCTTGTTTATCACTCCTGTTTCCTGCATAAATGGTTTTGAATTATATTTATTTATCCCTTTGAACTCCATGTTTCTGTTTTCAGGGACGACCAACTTGCTCACCTACTCCGTGTTCCCGTATTCGGGGACTGGTTATTCACCCAAGCAGCAACTGCTTCATTTACTCAGAGGCGTAATCCGGAGTAGATATTATGCAATGTTAGAAATGGCCGGAATCCAAAAGGTTAAACCCAATCGTTGAAATGTTGAATCGAACCAGCTTTCTTATTTGTGCCGCTGAACGCTGCTTCACCAGGATCATGGGGGATCCAGCCATTTCCGACATCGTCAGGATTTACTACCCGGTACTTGCCGCAGTTGAAACCCCTGCTCAGACACGGGAGTTGGCTACGAGGGGCTGGGTTCTAAGTTGTTCTTTTCCTAGTTCACAACTCACCTGGACACCCCGCACAGATACTGCCTCGCGGTTTAAGACTTTATTCCCCGATGGTTGAGTTTCTTCTGCACTTTTGAGCATTGTTTAATTTACTTAATTTTGACTGTATTTTAATCCGTTTGGTTCTGTTCAATTTATAATCCCATCTGTAAAATCGGTGTCCATATTATTTTCGTTGCCGCATTTACTTTGATGCAGTTTCCATTGCCTCATTGAAAATAATGTTTCACTTCTCGGGGCCCCTCGATACGGTGAAATATATATCACCAAGACAAATCTTGACTGCCGAATTACGGCCCAACTGAGCGATGTAGGGCGGCCCCATCCGCGCACCTCTTTTACAGCACCAGCGATCAGGGGGCACGGGATCGAATCCTGAATTGCCTGTACGTTCTCCTCGTGTCTGGCCGGATTTTTCCCGGGGGCTCCGGTTTCTTTCCACTGTTCAAAATGGACCGGGATGTAGGTTAATTGCCCGTAAGTTTGGCGGCACCGAATGAAGGGCAGAATGGGCTGTTTCAGCATGTATGTCTAAATTTTTAAAAATAATCTAAAATTATTGTGTATCCATATAAACGCCCCTGAAATTCGACGAAGAACCTGAGGTCTCACCTCAGAACCCGTTCTGCCATCTCTATGCAGTTTCGTGTGTTTTTGTTTCAATTTGGTGAATACTTTCTTCCCAAATAAACAGACGCTGTCAGAATCCATTTTATTCTCATCACTCATGCTCCTTCCAGCACTTTCCATTCCAGCCACTGATTTTGTCGTGGAGTCACGTGATGAAGCAGTGGCCGGAAGCGAAACATCCAGTCCTCTCCAGAAAAGAAATCAAGTTCAGGAAAGACAAAATTCAATAAATACAAAATATAAGAAATAAAAAATAAAGTTGTAGTGAAGAGAAAGAAAATGGCACCTAAGAAGGAAAAAGTAAAAGCAACGGGAAAAAAAAAGAAAAAAGTCACTGGAAAAGAAAGGAGAAAGTCTTACCTGCATGAAGAAACAGGGAACCTTGTTGAAGAAGAGAGCCCGTTCTCCGAGATTGGTGACGTCCTCACGGAGTCGCGACCCCCCTCCTCCCGACCGCAGGACTGCAAAAATGGCTCTCTGAGCCAAATAAAAGTGCGCAACTGTGCATGCATGAGGAGTTGCCCATGAGCAGTGTGCAATCCAATGAGAAGGAAAACACCGACGGGAGGGGGCTCAGCCGAAGAGCGAGCAACCACAGCGCGACCAGCTGAGGGATACCAGACACCAGGGCTCTCAGCTGGAAGAAGAGGAAAGCTGCAGGAGAGGGAGTGAGGAACCAGGCAAAGTCGACGGGGTGAAAGGAAAGAAGAGCAGCGGCAGGAGGCTCAATAGATGAGCAGCTCAGAAGAAGGGGACCAAAAGCAAAGAGACCCGATAAAGTGATTCAAGAAACTCATCAGAGAACAATCAGAAGAGACAAAGATACAAAGAAGAGAAGAAGACACAAACACAGGTACACACACAGATGAAGAGTAAGAAGAAGAACAAGATCTTCACAGAGAGATAGAAGGTAAAACAGGTGAACAGAATATAGATAAAGCTTTATTTGAAGAACAAAATGAGAGTATTAAACGAAAGGTTTTCAGAAGCATTTAGTGAAATCAAAAGAAAAATGAAAAGAACAGCCGATAAAATGCAAAGATTAGAACTAGTCATGAGAGAAATAGGGAAAAATGTAGAAAATGTGGAAGAGTGAGAAATGGCTGTAGAAATGGAGGTAAACGACTTGAGGAAATTTGGAAGAAAATGATGTAAAAAGGAAAGAGACAAGATTTGGTAGCTCAGATATTGATATGATGGAAAATTACAGTCGGCAAAACAAGTTAAAAATAGTGGGCCTAAAGGAAGCTGAAGAAGGCACAGACAAGAAGGAATTTATAAAAGAATGGATCCCAAATGTCCTGGGAATGACAGAAATACAGGAAGGAATGGAAATAGAAAGGGCACACAGAGCACTCGCTGTGAAAGCACAGGCAAATCAAAAACCAAGATCCATCTTAATAACATTTTTGAGATATACAATAAGAGTAAATATATTGGAGGAGGCAAGGAATTAAATTAGAGAAGACAATAAACCATTGGAATACAAGGGTCAAAAAGTATTTTTCCACGCCTCCTTTTCAACCACTCTGAATTTACTCTTCTGTTTCTACCTCACTGTGTCCATCCCTGTTTTTCCACAACTCTGTTTCCAATCGCCTGTTTCCGCACCTGTTCCTACTCCTCTGATTCTGCCCCTCTGTTTACACCCCATTGTTTCCACCCCTCTGTTTTCGCACTTCTGTTTCTCCATGTCTTTTTCGCCACCTCTTTGTCCACCCCACTGATTCCACCCATATGTTTCCCGTGCTCTGTTTCTACCCCTCACATTCCACCACTTTGATTCCAACCCTCCATTTCCACACCTCTCTTTCCCCATGGCTGTTTCCCCTCCACTTTTCCCCCCTCTTTTTCCACCACTCTGTTTCCGCACGTTTGATTCCCCACCTCTGTTTCCCCACCTCTTTTTCCACACTTCTGATTCCACCATCTGTTTCCTGACCTCTGTTTATACCCCTCTGATTCCACCAATTTGATTCCAACCCTCTGTTTCCACACCTCTCTTTCCCCACCTCTGTTGCCCCTGTAGATTCTACCCCTCAGTTTCCACCCCGATGTTTCCGACCCTGTGTTAACACACCACTGTTTCGCACCTCTGTTTCCCCACCTGTTTTTAACCCTCTGATTCTATCCCTATGTTTCCATACCCCTATTTCCAATTCTCCGTTTCTACCTCTCTGTATCCACACCTCTTTCTCCACACCTCGGTATCCACACCTCTGTTTCCCCTCAACTGCTTCTCCCTCTGTCTCTCCACCTCCGTTTCCACCCCTCTAATTCCACCCATCTGTTTCCCGACCTGCGTTTATACCCCTCTGTTTCAACCACCCTGTTTCGCCCACTCAGTTTCCATCCTGCTGTTTACACCCCTGTGTTAACACACCTCTGTTTCCCGACCTCTGTTTATCGCCCTCTGTTCCCCCCCCCACTGTTTCTATCTCACTGTTTCTAAATCCCATTATTTTCCCACCTCTGTTTCCCCTCCACTGTTTCTACCTCTCTTTCCATCCCTCTGATTGCACCTCTCTGTTTCCACCGCTCTGTTTCAATCCCTCTGCTTCCACACCTACGTTACCACCACTCTCAATTTACTCCTCTTTTTATACCTCTCTGTTTTCACCCCTCTTTTTCCACAACTCTGTTTCCAATCGCCTGATTCACCACCTGTTTATACTTTTCTGATTCGTCCCTTCTGTTTGCAACCCTCTGTTTCCCGACATCTGTATCTACCCCTCTGTTTCAACTCCTCTCCTTCTACCCCTCTGTTACTACCTCTCAGTTTAAACCCTCTCTTTCTAATCCTGTTTCCCCACCTCTGTTTCTCATCCACTCTTTCTACATCTGTTTCCATCCCTCTGATTCCAATCCTCTGTTTCCCCTCCACTGTTTCTACCCCACTATCTCCAGACTTTTGTTTCCATACGTCAGTTTCCACCCCTCTGATTCCTCAGCACTATTTCTAATCCTTTGTTTCCACCCCTCTGTTTTCACCCCTCAGTTTCCAGTCCTGAGTTTCCACCCCGATGTTTCCACGTGTCTGTTTAACCTCCACTATTTTTACCCGTCTGTTATCACCCTCTGACTTCACCCCTTGGTTACCAACCCTCTGTTTCCACACCTGTTTTTCCAAACTCTATTTCCACATCTGTTTCTCCACCTCTGATTTTAATCCTCTGTTTCTAGCACTCTGTATACAATCCACTATTTCAGCCCCACTATTTCTACCTCTCTGTTTCCACACGTCTTTCTTCACACCTCTGTATCCCACCTCCGTTTCCCCTCAACTATTTCCTCCCCTCTCTTTCTCCACCTCTGTTTCAATCCCTCTGAATCCACCCACCTTTTTCCCGACCTCTGTTTCAACCCCACTGTTTCTATCCATTGTTTCCACCCTTGTTTACAATGCTCTATTATGCTACCGCTGTTTCAATTCATCTGTTATTACCCCTCGGTTTCTAATCCTCTGTTTCCACCCCTCTATTTCCACTCTTCTGATTCCACCCCTTTGTTTTCCTACCTCTGTTTGCCCTCCACTCTTTCTACCGCTCTGATAACACAACTCTGATTCTGCCTCTATGTTACCACACCTCTGACTCCTCCCCTCTGTTTCTACCCCTCTGTTACTCCCTCTGTTTCCAACCCTCTGTTTCCACCTCTGTGTTCCACAACTATGTTTCCCTACCACTGTTTCTGCACATTTGATTCCACCTTTGTTTTTCTACCCCTCTGTTTCTACCCCTATGCTTCCACACCTCCGTTTCACACCTGACTCCACCACTCGAAATTTACTCCTCTCTTTCTACCTCTCTGTTTCCAACCTTTTTCCACACTTTTTTTTCCAATCGCCTATTTCCCTACCTCGCTTTCTACCACCTGATTCTACCCCTCGGTTTCCACCACGCTGATTCCACACCTCTGTTTCCCCACCGCAGTTTACCCGCAACATTTCCCACCTCTGTTTCCGCACCTCTGTTTCCCCAGCTGTTTCCCCATCTCTTTTTACACACCACTGATTCCACCCATCTGTTTACCCACCTCTGTTTCCACCCCTATGTTTCCCTACCTCTGTTTCTCCACATCTGTTTCTACCCCTCTGGTTCTACCCCTCTTTTAGTACCAATCTGTTTCCACACCTGTTTCTAGACCTCTGTTCCTACACCTCTGTTTCCTCCACTCATTTTATACCCTCTCTTTTCTTTAACCTTCTGTTTCCACCCCTCTGTTTCTAACTCTCCGTTTCCACCCCACTATTTCCATTGCTCTGTAACACCACCTCTGTTTCCCCTGCATTGTTTCTACCCCTCTGTTTCTCCACTTCTGTTTCTACACCTATTTATAGCCCTCTATTCAGAGCCCTCAGTTACTACCAATCTCTTTCTACCCCTCTGTTTCTGCACCTATGTTTCCACCCCTCTATTTCTACACCTCTGATTCATCCACTCCATTTCTACCCTCTCATTCCACCCGTCTGTTTCAGCACCTCTGTTTCCGTATCTCTGTTTCACTCCACTGTTTCTAGCCCTCTGTCTCCACGTCTCTGTTTGAATTCCTCTGTTTTTCCCCCTCAGTTTCTATCCCTCTGTTCCTACCCCTTTGTTTCCACACCTTCGTACCCTCTCTCTGAAAACAACACGACAACTTCGAATGTTGTGCTCTCTCTCTCTCTCTCTCTTTCTCTCTCTCTCTCTCTCTCTCTCTCTCTCTCTCTCTTTCTGTCTGTCTCTCTCTCTGTCTCTGTCTGTCTGTCTGTCTCTCTCTCTCTCACTATTTCGCTCTCTTTTACCTTACCATCATGACTTCCCCACAACCCCAGGTGGATGACAACAGCGGACCTAAGTGCGATCAGACAACAGTTTACATCGGGCAATATGAATTCCTGATCAGTGAAGAGACAATAGCCCCAGTCACCGAGACCAGGTCCGTGGCTGGAACGGAAAGTGTTGGTGGGAGCATGAATGGTGAGACTGAAATGTGCTCTTACAGCGTCTGTTTTTGAGAAGAACGTATTCACTAAATAGGAACCAAATTCATGGAATGGCATAAAAGTCGAAGAAAGGATTTGGAGGTGAGAACTCAGGTTCTTAAAGGAATTGCTGGGGTGTCAATAGGGATTCATTAAAGTGTTGCATTTAAAAAAAAAATAGTCATACTGCAATTAACCTACAACCCCGGTCCGTTTTGAACAGTGGTAGAATCTGGAGCACCCCTGAAAAACCCGTGCATACCGGTGCAGAATGTACAGACATCGCGGGATTCGAACCCCCATCCTCCTGTCACTAGCTTTGTAAATTCGGTGCGTGCTCCGGACGCCCCATAATCGCTCAGTTGGGCAGAAATTGGGCAGTAAAGATTGTCTCGCTGTTGATAAATATTTGATCGTATCAAAGGGCTCCTTCAAATAAAAAAAATATTGCCAGTAATGCGATGGAGACAGCATCAAAGTAAATGGGGGAACGATGTTAATGTGGGCACCGATTTTACCGATGGATTGTAAAAATGAACGGGACCCAAAACGGATTAAAATACAGCCAGAATTAAGTGAAATGAAACAACGCGTAAAAGTGCAGAAGAAACGCAAACATCGGGGAATAAAGTCTCAACCCACGAGGCAGTATCTGTGTGGGGTGTCCAGGCAAGATATGGAAAAGGACAAGAGCTACTTTGAACCGAAACCTCGGAGCCAACACCAGTGTCTTACCAGGGATTAATCCGAGTGCCACGTATAACTGATTTGGTCCGTCATGGGAGAGCATGAATAGTAATTATGAAAAGATCAATAGTCATATTTGCAAAATTTTTCAAAGGGAATTATGAAAATGTTTCTTGTGTGGCTGTGTTCAGCCGCACAAATAACAAAGCTGGTTCGGTTCAAGGTTTCAACAATCGGGTTTAACCTTTTGGATTCCGGGCATTTCACAGTGACTCCCCGTCTGCTTCAGATGCTTTCGCTGACATTTTCTCGCCGCTGCTCCCACACTTTCACCTGCTTCCATCCACGAAACCTCGGGGAGCTGCTGCGAGGGACATTTTGAACTCTGCGGACGGGCGCTGTCCACCCCACTCTGCACCGTATCTGCGGGTGCCTTTGACTGGCCGCCTGCTGTAATAGCCCCCGACCAAACTGGGGAAACCCCGATGCTCATTCCGAACACAGAGCACTTTGTCTCCTGACCCGCAAGGCATTTGTCAGGAATTTCCTTGGTGAAATGTAGGCCGGGGTTGTAGGTTAATTGCAGTATGACTATTTTTTTAAAAATGCAACACTTTAATGAATCCCTATTGACACCCCAGCAATTCCTTTAAGAACCTGAGTTCTCACCTCCAAATTTTGGGGAATTTACTCATTTTTGCTGACTGCAGATTGTCTCCACTTACCTTCCGTTCCCCATTCCATACAAGGGCAAATAATGTGGAAGATTGTATCAATGTGCTTCAGCCTTCATGAAATCACAAGCACATCCGAAGTAAAAGCATGAGTGGGACGTGTTTCATCGAGCCTGCTGTAAAACACATAAATTCTGGAGGAAGGCTCAAATGTAGATGTTATTCAACTGCTCCAGCAACACCTCAATGACGACACACATTAAATCAGCCATCGCCATTCCGACGAGGTAGCGAGTGATGCACCGTGACAGACCACAATTCCTCCGTCACAGAATCAAAATCGCAAGTAAATTAACTGCAAAGACACAAATAAAATCAGTTCAATCGCGCCAAGCCGGATCCTTTTCAATTTATATTTGTGTCCGAAAACGTTGTCAATTCTCCGACCCTCCTGTTGGACGAGGTAGCGAGTGAGGCACCGTGATAGTTCACATTTCCTCCGCCGCAGAATCAAAATCGCAAGTAGATTAACTGTAAAGACACACAAAAGTCAGTTCAACCGCTCCAAGCTTGATCCTTTTCAATTTATATTTGTGCCCGAAAACATTGTCAATTTTGCAACCCCCTGTCGGACGAGGATGGCTGAGGATGAGAGTGGGAACGCAGTTGAACCAGGCTCTTTCTCTCTCACTCATTCTTTCCCTCTGCCTCACCCCCCTCACTTTACCCCCAACCCCAGATGGATTACAACAGCGGACCGGAGTGTGATCTGAGAGCGGTTTAGATCGGTGACTCTGAGCACCTGTTCGGTGAAGGGCCGGTCAGCTCAGTCACCGAGACCAGATCAGTGGCTTTATTTAAGTATTTTTTCCCCACTGTGAACCATATCAAACAAAATGTACACAAAAGTTTATCACTAAATACACACAGTGGCATGTTCTACCTTCGTCACTTAGCTTCACTTTCCCCTTCCTACCCCCTCCAAAACCAATAAATAATCAACATATACAATACAATAAAATCATTAAACAATGTTATCCCACAATGAAAAATAAACACGAAAAATTTGTCATCTACTTTTACACACTGGATCAAGTCGTTTTGTCTTCGTATCATTTTCGGGGTTGGAGGTCCGAGGTAAGCCCTCGCTGTTATATTCTATGTATGGTTCACAAATTTGTTCAAATAATGTGACTTTATTTTTTTAAATAATATGTTATTTTTTTCCAATGGAATACATTTATTCATTTCCATGTACCATTGCTGTATTTTCAGGTTATCTTCCATTTTCCAAGTTAACATTATACATTTTGTTACTACTGCTAAAGCTATCATGATAAATCTTTTTTTGCGTTTTATGATATTTGAGACCTAATTCCTTAATACTTATATTACTGCGAAAAATGATCTCTGGATATTTTGGTATGTTATTTTTTGTAATTTTATTTAATATCTGATTTTGATTTTCCCAAAACATTTTCGCTTTCTCACATGCCCAAATTGCATGTACTGTTGTTCGCATTTCCTTCTTACAGCGACAACATCTATCTAATAATGTTGGATCCAATTTTCTTAACTTTTGGGGAGTGGTATATAACCTGTGTAACCAATTATACTGTATCATGCGTAACCTTGTATTTATTATACTCTTCATAGTTCCAGATTATAACCTTTCCCAAGTTTCATTTTCGATCTTGATGTTGAAATCCTTTTCCCACTTTTGTTTGGGTTTATAGTTTATTTCATCATTTTCCTTATATTGCAGCTTAATGTACATGTTCGTTATGAATCTTTTAATTATCATTGTGTCTGAAATCACTTATTCAAAGCTGCTTACTTTTGGTAATCTCAGTCTGTCTATCTTTAAATAAGCTTTAAATTGATAATATGCAAATATTGTACCATGAGTTATTCCATGTTTGTACTTCAACTGTTCAAATGTTAATACATTATTTCCCAAAAAACAATTTTCTATTCTTTCGATTCCTTTTCACTCCCATTCTCTCAAGGAAAGGTTATCTATCGTAAAAGGGATCAGCAGATTTTGCGTCAATATTAATTTTGATAATTGGTAATTTTTATTTCTTTATAAGTGGATCTTCTACTATATATTCAATAAATGATGGCGATCTTTTATATTGTACCAGCTTTTCATCCCACATAAAGTATATGCACCGGTGCCTTCTCCCCTATTTTATCTAGTTCTATCTTAGTCCAGTCTGGTAAAAATCTGATAAATATGTTAATTGTGCAGCTCTATAATAAATTTTAAAATTTGGTAACTGCAAACTACCTTAGTTGTAACTCTCTGTTAGTTTATCCAAAACTTTCATTGGATTTCCCCCTTTGCAGAAGAATTTCCAAATTATTCTCTTTAGTTCATTAAAGAATTTCTCCGTTAAGGGAATTGGTAATGATTGAAATAAGTTTTGTATTCTTGGTAAGACATTCATTTTAATGCAATTTACCCTCCCTATCAATGGTAGCAGTAATTCTATCCAATGATCTTAGTCTTCCAGCAATTTTTTTTTGTGGCTGATAATTTAATGTGTACAGGTGGCTTAAATTATTAACTAACCTACTAACTAGGTATCGAATTGCTTGTGTTTGCCATTTAAATGGTGATTCTTTTTTAAATTCAGTACAATCCAAATTACTCATTGGCATCACTTCACTTTTATTTGCGTTGATCTTGAACCCCGATATTTCTCCATACTCCTTCAATTTCTTATGTAATTCTATTATTTATATTTCTGGTTCTTTTAAGCATACTATGATTTCATCTGCAAATAAATTGATTTGATGCTCCTTCTCCCTTATTTTAATCCCTTTTTTATTTTCTGTTCTGCCAATAGTTCTATTGCTCAAGTCAACAGTCTGGGGGTAATGAACATCCCTGTCTTTTCTGCATCTTAAGCAGCAGCCACTGTTGGCTTCAAGTTTCCTTGAACTGCATGAATTATAATAATAAATTTACAGACATTATCTGCTGTTTGTATTTTCTTAATAAATCCATTTTGGTCTTGTTTTACTATTTTTGGTACATAATCGGCCAATCTGTCTGCTAATAATTTCGCTATTATCTTATAATCTGAATTAAATAGAGATATTGGTCTATATGATGCCGATGTTAGTGGATCCTTTCCCTTCTTTGGTATTACTGTAATTATTTCTGTCTCACATGAATCTGAAAAGTTTTGTGTTTCTTCTATCTGGTTCATTACTTTCAGGAGAGGAGTAATTATTAACTCTTTAAATGTTTTATAGAATTCTATTGGGAATCCATCCTCTCCAGGCGTTTTATTGTTTGGCAGCTGTTTTAATATATCCTGTACTTCCTATATTCCTTTTTTTTCCAGTTTGTTTTGTTCCTCTTTGTGCAATTTCGGCAGTTGCAATCTAGCTAAAAACTCTTCTACTTTATTATCTTTCTCCTCATTCTCAGTTTGGTATAATCGTTCATAAAATTCCTTAAAGTGCTCTCCAATCTCTATTAGGTTACATGTAATTTGTTTGTTCTTTTCCCTTGATGCCAATACAGTTCTTTTAGCTTGTTCCAATTTGCCAGGCTAATATTTTATGTGTTTTTTCTCCTAATTCGTAAGATTTTTGCTTTCTTTTCATTATGTTCTTCTCCACCTTGTACATTTGTAATGTTTCGTACTTTAATTTTTTTGTCCAACAATTATCTCCCTTTTGTGACATCATTCCTTTTTACTAGTTTATTTTCTGTAGTTACTATCTCCCTTTTCAACTGCTCTATTTCCCAATTGTAGTCCTTTCTTGTCTTAGTTACATAGCGTATTATCTGCCCTCTAATTCAGTCTTTCATTGCATCCCATAATATAAATTTGTCTTTCACTGATTCCGTATTTATTTCAAAATATGTTTTAATTTGGCGTTCAATGAATTCTCTAAATTTCTGCCTTTTAAGTAGCATAGATTTTAAGTTCAATCTTTATGTTCTTGGTGGGATTTCCTCCAGTTTTATTGCTAATAACAGGGGTGAATGATCACATAGTAATCGAGCTTTATATTCACTTTTCCTAATTCTCCCTTGAATATGCGTCGACAAAAAAAAAATGTCAATCCCCGAGTATGTTTTATGGCTACTTGAATAATATTAGTATTCCTTCTCTCTTAGGTGCTGTCTCCTCCATATATCCATAAGTTTCATTTTCTGCATTGATTTAACCATACACTTGGATGCTTCATTCATTTTGCTAGACTTTTGTCCAGTTTTATCCAACATTGGATCCAAATTAAGGTTAAAACCGCTTCTTATGAATATATTTCCTTGTGTATCAACAATCATCAATACCAACTTGCCTAAACTTTTGATCCTCCTCATTAGGTGCATATATATTGAGAAAAACCCAATACTCGGAATATATTTGACAAATTATCATTACAAACGTCCCTGCTGGATCTATTATTTCTTCCTCTGTTTTGATTGGTACATTTTTATTAATTAATATAGCTACACCTCTAGATTTTGAAATATATGATGCTGCCGTCTCTCTTTAATTTATTATATTCCATTTCAGTTAGATGCGTTTCCTGCACAAATGCTATATCTCATTCTTTTTTTCTTTTTTAGTAAATTTCGTTATGTATTCCATTAATGTTTATATTTCTATAGTTCAACGTGGCCATCTCATAACCTGTTTACACCTCTACCATCCCCTTTTCCCCATGTTCATCTCTCACTTTTCCCTTTTTAAACACAATAAATGGCAACACATTTAAATCATAAAATATTCCAACAACTCCCACATCCAATATTCCCTTAATCCCAAATATCCCCACTCTCCGAGTTGCCCCTTATCCCTTGATGGGCAACCATAACTCCGCTTTCCATTTGAATTGCGAACTTGCTCACAAGCATCAACTGATTTTGCAGTGACAGTTATTCTCTCCCCTGAAACCCCAAGAACACTCTTTTTAAACACATATAAGAAAGTTTTACATTTTTTCCCCTTTATTCCTTTCTTCCCTCCTCTTTCCCTTCTTCAGGTCTTTAAATATTCAGTGTTTTTACATTATATTTATATATTATCACCGTTCTTAATTCTTCTTACATCCCTTCACTTTCCGTCTGTCCTGCAAGCATTCTGCAAAATCTTGTGCTTCCTGCAGATCTGAGAACAGTCTGTTTTGCTCCCCGGGTATAAATATTTTAAGCAGAGCTGGATATCTTAACATAAATTTATAACCTTTTTTCCATTGGATCGATTTTGCGGTATTAAACTCCTTCTTCTTCTTTAAGAGTTCAAAACTTATGTCTGGGTAAAAAATATGTTGACCCTTGTTTTCCAATGGTTTATTGTCTTTTTTAATTTTATTCCTTGCCTGCTCCAGTATATTTCCTCTTGTCATATATTTCAAAACTTTTACTAAAATGGATCTTGGTTTTTGTTGTGACTGTGATTTTGGAGCTAGAGTTCTGTGTGCCCTTTCTATTTCCATTTCTTCCTGTATTTGTGTCATTCCCAGGATCTTCCGTACCGATTCCTTCATGTCTGTGCCTTCTTAATCTTCCTTTTTCCCCACTATTTTTATGTTGTTTCGCTTACTATAATTTTTCAACATATCAATTTTCTGAGTTAGTAACTCTTGTGTCTCTTTAAATTTTTATCACTTTCTTCCAAATTTCATCTTAAGTCGTTTACTTCAATTTCAACAGCCGTTTCTCGTTCTTCCACGATTTATACTCTTTTCCTATTTCTGTCATGACCAGCTCTAATCTTTGCATTTTATCGTCTGTTCTTTTTATTTTTATTTTCGTTGCACTAAATGCTAATGACAACCATTCTTTTAATGATCTCATTTGTTCATCAAACGAAGCTTTATCTGTGTTCTGTCCAACTCTTTTACCCTCTATCACTCTGTGAATATCTTGGTCTTCTTCTTCCTCTTCTTTTGTGTCTGTACCTGTGTTTATGTCTTCTTCTTCTCTTCTTTGTATCTGTGTCTCTTCTGATTTTTCTGATGAGTAGCTTGACTCCATTTGTCGGACCTCTTCTTGCTTGGCCTCTTGCTGTTGGTCCTTTTCTTCTGAGTTGCTCATCTGTTGTACGTCCTGATTCTACTATTCTTTCCTTTCACCCCATCGAATTTCTTTCTCACCTGGGACTTCACTTCCACCCCTTCTGCTTTCTTCCTCCTCCAGCTGAGAGCCCTGGTGTCGGGCATCCCGCAGCATTTCGCGCCGTTGTTGCACCTCCTCGGCTGAGACCCCCACACGACGTTGATTTCCTTCTTCTTAGGTTGGCACTGAGCATGGGCGACTCCTCGCGCATGAGCAGTTGTGCACTTTTATTTGACTCGAGCCATTTTTGCGGTCCAGTGGTCGGGAGGTCGCGACTCCGCAGGGACGTCATCAACCTCGATGATCGGGCACTCTTCGCGACCACGGCTCCCTGTTTCTTCATCCTTTCTTTTCCGGTGACTTTTATATTTTTCCCGTTGTTTTTACTTTTTCCTTCTTAGGTGCCATTTTATTTCTCCTCTCAACAAATTTATCTTTTATTTCTTATATTTTATATTTATTGAACTTTGTGTTTTCTTCAATTTTTTTTCTGGAGAGGGCTGGTTTCTCCCCGACCGGCTACTATTCTATCACGCGACGCTTCGACCAGATCAGTGGCTGGAACGGAAAATGCTGGGGGAAGAGACTAAAATGCGCTCTGACAACTTATGTTTCTTTTGGAAGAACATATTTACCAAATGGAAACAAAAATACCCGAAACTGTATGCAGGTCGCAGAACGAGTTTGCAGGCGAGAACTCAGACTCTTCTTCGAATTTCAGGGGCGTGGGAACGGATTTTTGTAAACACAAAAGTAGACATAAGTGCTGTAACTGCACATTGTTCCCTCCAGTCGGCGTAACCCAATTTACGGGCATGTAACCTACATCCTCGGTCCGTTTTGAACAGTGGAAAAAAACCGGAGTGCCTAGGAAAAACCCGCCCAGACACGGGAAGAACGTACAGGCAACGCGGGATTCGAACCCCTGGCCCCTGATCACTGGCGCTGTAAAGTGGTGCGTGGACAGGGTCGCCCTACATCGCTCAGTTGGGCGGAAATTCGGCAGTAAAGATTTCATCGTATCGAGGGGTCCCGAGAAGGGAAAAATATTTGTCAATAATGCGAGGGAAACTGCATCAAATTAAATGCGGGAAAGAAGTTAAAATGGACACCGATTTTACGGATTGGATTGCAAAAATGAACAGGACCCCAAAACTGATTAAAATACAGTCAAAATTAAACAATGCGCAAAAGTGCAGAAGAAACTCAACCATAGGGGAATAAAGTCTCAACCCACGAGGCAGCATCCATGCGGGATTTCGAAGCGAGATGTGGACAAGGACAAGAACAACTTAGATCCGAACCACTCGTAGGCAACACCAGTGTCTTACCAGGGATTCCCACCGCGACAAGTAGCGGGTAGTGAATCCTGGCGATGTGGTAAATGGCTGGATAGTCCATGATACTTGTGAAGCAGCGATCGCTGTACCGCTGAGGCGTTTAACCCACTAAGTCCGCTAAGACCAGGAGTCCGTCACGCCAGAAACATCACAATGAGCAAACAATTTGAGAGAGTTAATTTTAATCAGAGTGCCACCGTATAACTGAATTGGCCCGTCATGGGAGAGCATGAATAATAATTGTGAATGGATCAATAGTCATTTCGAAGCAGCTCCTGGTCAGGTGAATAATCAGCCCAAAAAACGGGGACGCGAAGTTGATGACCTAGTTGTTCGTCGCTGGAAACAGAAAAATGGAGTCCAAAGGGATAAAAAATATAATCCAAAAGCATTTATGCAGGAAACAGGAGTGATAAACAAGGGCGGCTGGGTTAGTGTTGCATTTAGCGCCAGGACTTGATTTATTTCGGAAACATTATTTAGAATGTAAAATGCATATAAAATCAATTAACAAGACAAACCTTCCCTCTCCCAACCCGAGCCGAGAACAGACACCACAAGGGGAGAAGAAAATCATATCAGTTAATTAATTACAAACACTGTTGATGTTTCAAATTGCAGTAAAAAAGTAAAGAAATTTCTAACGCCATAAATTGCAATTGGGGGGTCAGAGCAATGATTTATTACAGCGCGAATGATCGGAACCAGTATTCGAATCTCACGTTGTCTGTAAGTATTTGTACATTCTCCCCATGTTTGTGTGGGTTTATCCCAGGGTTTCCGAATTCCTCCCACCGTTCGCAACATAGCGGGGGCATTGGTTAATTGGGCAGCACGGACTCGTGGGCCGAAATGGCCCGTTACCAGTGCAACGTGTTCCTGACGCTCTGCCCTTGTGGTGGGAAATCACATGTCTGCAACACTGCTCCATGTAACAATTCAGACCAATTAGTGGTTACTCGGGCCACGGCTCCACACTCACGTTAATTCTCATTACGTCTCACCACCTTCACGCTTCGTCATCATTCCCTAACTTCTCATATATCTATTCACCTCTTATATAAGAAATACCAGCTCTGGGTTATTTCACAGTGACTCCCCGTCTGCTTCAGATGCTTTCGGTGATATTTCCTCGCCGCTGCTCCCACACTTTCACATGCTTCCATCCATATTCCACCAGCTGCTGCGAGGGACATTTTGAACTCTGCGGACGTGCGCTGTCCACCTGCACCGTATCTGCAGGTGACTTTGACTGGCCGCCTGCTGTAATAGCCCCCGCCCAAACTGGGGAAACCCTGATGCTCATTCCGATTCCGAGCACTTTGTTTCCCGTCCCACCAAGGCCTTTGTCAAGAGTTTCCTTGGTGAAATATGGGCCACCCTCAATTTGGAGAATTGACTAAATTTTGCGGACTTCAGTTTGTCTCCACTTACCTCCTGTTCTCCATCCCAAACAAGGCCAAACAATCTGGAACATTTTATCAATGTGTTCTACCCTTCCATGAAATGTAATACATTGTTTTTACAGCAGTATATACTGCCAGTCCTGAAACATTTGATTGGGGTTTGGTGGAAATGGAATAAACTGATAGGATCGAATCGTAAATTTTCAGTTGACACCGTTATATCAGAATCAGACCATTTCATTTTCTTTGAATAACCTTTATTTGAAAGATTGGGAATCAAAAGGAATACTATTAGTGGAGATTGCTTTAAAATAGATTTGTTTCTTTCGTTTAATAGACTAAGAGAGAAATTTGTTATATGACAAAACACTTTATTTGCTTATTATTTAGTAAGAGATCTGTATTGGAAAGCTACGGTGGAGAGTTAATATTACCTGGTCATACAAAATTTGAGAGATTAATTGTTGATAAGGGTAAAAAGGGATTTATTTTATAAATGTACCTGTTATTAAAGGAAAAGGTGAAAAAGTTATATATATATGTATAATAAAGGATAAATGGGAAAATGACCTATCTATTTCTAGCTCTGTTCAGCCTGGATAGTGTTAAAAAATAATTAACGTACGATATATTTAGTTAATTATTATTTTTTGCATCAGTTATATTAACTCCTGAAAAATTGAAAAAATATGGATTTAGAGGGTCATATTTTTGTTTAAGGTGGGGTGATCAGACATGTACGTTTTTACATTCAGTGTGGGAATGGACAAAGGTTCAGACTTTTTGACGAAAAGTAATTAAAAGCTTGCAAGATTTATTCAAAATAGATTTATATGTTGATCCTTGGGTATGTTGATTGCGATATATGAATGCAATTACGGCAAATGCACTTTTGGAGAAACGTCAAATTCCATTTATCTGTCTAGGACTGGCGTTGGCGAGAAAATGTGTAGCTGTTGCTTGGAAAAATTAGGTTGAATTGAGTATACAAAGATGGCATAATGAAATTCAATCATGTAGTTTTTTGGAGAAGATAACGTATAATTTGTGGAATAATCTTTTTTTTTGTTAAAATGTGGGTTTATATTTGAAATGTATGGGTTTCCATGTTAAGTATAAGTTTTATAAGTGATGAAAAATGTAAAGGAATGGCACACCGTATATCAATCTGTTATAACTTGATGTTATTAAGGTTTTTTTAAATGCTCCGAGATGGGGGATGGCTGTAGAGGGTAGAATAGGTCAGAAGAGGAGGGAAGGAGTGTAGTAGTAATTTGTAAAACATTTAAATAAAATCTTGAAATAAAAGACGCGATTTACGAAGTTAGTCTGAGGAAATCACTCTCTGTTACTTAGTTTCTCACTTTACGCTTTAGCTTTCCCAGCTTCACGATATTTGAGATTCAGAACAGATGACACGTGTGAAAGAGTGAAAGGAGAAACATGCGGGGGAACATCTTCAAAAAGAGTGTAGTGGGTGTGTGGGACGAGCTGCCAGTTGTAGTGGAAAATGAAGAGTCCGTTTTAAAATTTATGCAGGCTTTGGACAGGTACATGCATGAGAGGTTATGAAAGGCTATGGGCTGGGTGCAGTTCAGTGGGTCTCGGTAGAATAATAGTTCATCACAGACTAGAAGGGCCGGAAGGCCTGTTTCTGTGCTGTAATTTTATGGCTGATTGCAACTCATATGATCCGAATATCAACAATGCAATGATTTGGTGCATATTTATAATCAATGTATGTATATTGTAACAGTGTTCTGTGGAATTGGGTGTCTGAGAGGAATGGAGGGAGAGCGCCTGTGCAGAGTACCCCTGTGGAAGGGCCCCTCAGCAACATGTATTCGGCATTGGATACTGCTGGGGGGAAAAGCGTAACAGGGACGAGTCGTGGGGGTCAGGTCTCTGGAACAGGGGCTGCCCCTGAGGTTCAGAAGGGAAGGAGGGATAAGAACAGTATACTTGTAGTTGGGGACTCATTAGTCAGAGGGACAGATAGAAGGTTTGTGGGACGAGATCGGGGATCCAGGTTGGTCTGTTGCCAGGGTCAGGGATATCTCTGATCGAGTTCATAGCATTCAGCAAGGGGAAGGAGAACAGCCAGAAGTCGTGGTCCATGTGGGGACCAATTACTTAGTCAGAAATGGGGATGAGGTCCTGAAACAGGATTATGTGGAATTAGGTAGGAAGTTAAAAAAACAGGACCTCCAAGGTGGTAATCTCTGGATTGCTGCCGGTGCTACGCGCTAGTGAGGGTAGAAATAGGAGGATGTGGAGGATGAATGCGTGGCTAAAGAGATGGTGCAGGGGGCAAGGAATAAGATTTCTGGATCATTGGGATCTCTTCTGGGGAAGGTCGGACCTGTACAAAAGGGATGGACTCCACTTGAACTGGAGGGGAACCAATGTGCTACCAATCAGATTTGCTTGAGCTGTGGGGGAAGGTTTAAACTAGTTTGGCAGCGGGGTGGGGAAAAGAGTGTGAGAGCAGTGTCAAGGAAGCATGGCCACCTAGAGAGGAATAATAACGATAACAAAGGTAGGATGGAGATTAGGGTAAAAGGTATAAAAGAGAATATAGGTGAGGGTCATTCTCTGAAATGCATATATTTTAATGCAAGAAGCATAGTCAACAAAGCAGATGAGCTTAGAGCATGGACAGATACTTGGGGTCATGATATTGTGGCAATTAGTGAGACCTGGCTACAGGAGGGGCAAGACTGGCAACTTAATATTCCAGGATACATTTGTTTTAGATATGATAGATCAGGGGGTAAAAAGGGGGAGGAGTTGCTCTGCTCGTTAAGGAGGACATTACTGCCGTGAGGTGGCAGGATGGTCTGGAGGGATCGTCCAGTGAAGCTGTTTGGGTGGAATTGAGTGGTGAAGGAGACATGAGGGTGCTAATAGGGGTGTATTTCGGACCACCAAATGGGCCAAAAAAATTAGAGGAACAAATTTGTAGGGATATAACGTATATGTGTGAGAATCATAAGGTAGTGATCATGGGGGATTTTAACTTCCCTCACATTGATTGGGATACCCATACAGTTAGAGGGCTGGATGGGCATGAGTTCGTTAAATGTGTTCAAGATTGTTTTCTAAATCAATTAGTAGAAGAACCGACTAGGGACGGTGTAATACTAGATCTCCTGTTAGGGAACGAGCTAGGTCAGGTATCGGACATTAATGTTGGAGAACAAATTGGGTCGAGTGATCATAACTCTGTTAGTTTTCGTGTAGTTTTAGGGAAGATCAAGGAGGGGCCTAATGTTGAGGCTCTGCATTGGAGAAGAGCAAATTTCGAAGGAATAAGAAGGGATTTGGGGAGTATTGAGTGGGACAGGATATTTTCAGGTAAGGATGTAAATGAAAAATCGAGGATATTCAGAAAAGGAATTTTGAGGGTACAGAGTAGATATGTCCCAGTGAGGATCAAAGGAAAGGCTGGAAGTCATAGGGTGGCTTGGTTTTCGAGGAATATTGGAAATTTGGTTAGGAGAAAAAGGGAGGTGTACAAGCGGTATAAAGAGCAGGGAGCTGAGAATTTGAAGGAGGACCACAAGGAGTGTAGAAGGAATCTTAAGAAAGAAACGAGAAAGGCCAAAGAAAAAGGCACGAAGAGGCTTTGGCAGACAGAGTAAAAATAAATCCAAAGGGTTTCTATAGTTACATTAAAAGTAAAAGATTAGTGAGGGATAAAATTGGATCCCTTGTAGATTGCGAGGGTAGGCTGAATGAGAAGTCAGAGGAAATGGGGAAATTTTGAATGATTTCTTGGCCTCGGTATTCACTAGGGGAAAAATATTGAACCAGTTGAAGTAAAGCAAAATAGTGGGGAGGTCATGAAACATATAAGGATAACCGAGGAGGTAGTGATGGCTGTGTTAAAAAAGATAAAGGTGGATAAATCTCTGGTACCGGACATAATATTCCCAAGGACACTCAGGGAAGCTTCTAGACAGATAGTGGAGCCATTAACAGAGATATTTAGGATGTCACTGGCCACGGGGGTAGTGCCAAAGGATTGGAAGGTGGCACATGTGTTTCTGCTGTTTAGAAAATGGTCCAAATGTAAACCTGGGAATTATAGGCCCGTGAGTCTGACGTATGTGGTGGGTAAGTTGAAGGATAGTGTTCTGATGGATGGTATGTACAAATATTTGGAGGTACAGGGATTACTAGGGAGTAATCAGCATGGTTTTGTCAGGGGTAGATCATGCTTGACAAACCTGATTGAATTTTTCGAGGGGTTTACAAAAAAGGTTGATGAAGGGAAAGCTATGGATGTTGTCTATTTAGACTTTAGTAAAGTTACCCACAGGAGGTTAGGAAAAAATGTGAAGGCATTAGGTATAAATAAGGAGGTAGTGAAATGGATTCAGCAATGGTTGGATGGGAGGTGTCCGAGAGTAGTAGTAGAAAATTGTTTGTCCAATTCGAGGCCGGTGACTAGTGGAGTTCCTCAGGGTTCAGTCCTGGGTCCACTATTGTTTGTTATATATATTAATGATCTGGAAGTAGGGGTGCAGAGTAGGATAAGCAAGTTTACGGATGATACAAAGATTGGTGGTGTTGTGGACAGTGAGGAAGATTACCGTAGATTAAAAGGTGATTTAGGAAGGCTGGAGGTGTTGCCTGAGAAATGGTTTAAATTTTTTTTATTTTTCACAACATAAACCACACTGATCAAGATACATACATTTTCCTTTTCAAATATATACAGTGTCGTTTTCTCCCCCCCTCACCTCTTCCCATCCCACCCTCCCTACCTCCCCTCCCATTCATTTAAAGTACAGAATCTAAGGTACATTAAACCAGTCAAACAATGTTGTCACTCAATAAAAATAAACAAGAAATTCCACTGAGTCAATTCTTTTCATTTCCTTCTCCTTCTGTCATTTTAGGTGGCAGATGTCGCCGGTAGGTTTTCTCTATTGTGTTTCATGTATGGCTCCCATATTTGTTCAAATATTGCAATATTATTTCTTAAATTATATGTTATTTTTTTTCTAATGGAATACATTTATTCATTTCTATATACCATTTTTGTATTCTTAAGTTATCTTCTAATTTCCAGGCTGACATAATACATTTTTTTGCTACGGCCAGAGCTATCCTAACAAATCTTTTTTGTGCACCATCCAAATCAAGTCCAAATTCTTTGTTTTTTTATGCTACTTAGGAGGAAAATCTCTGGTGTTTTGGTATATTGCTTTCTGTAATTTTATTTAATATCTGGTTTAGATCTTCCCAAAATTTTTTCAATTTCTCACACGTCCAGATTGCATGAATTGTTGTTCTCATTTCTTTTTTACAACGAAAACATCTGTCAGATACTGTTGGGTCCCATTTAGTTAACTTTTGAGGTGTAATGTATAGCCTTTGTATCCAGTTATATTGTATCATATGTAACCTCGTGTTTATTGTATTTCTCATAGTTTCAGAGCATAACTTCTCCCATGTTTCCTTCTTTATCTTTATGTTTAAATCTTGTACCCATTTTTGTTTAGTTTTACCATTTGTTTCCTCATTCTCCTTTTCTTGAGGTTTAATTTACATATTTGTTATAAATCTTTTGATTATCATTGTATTTGTAATCACATATTCAAAATTACTTCCCTCTGGTAACCTCAGACTGCTTCCCAATTTGTCCTTCAAGTAGGATTTCAGTTGGTAGTATGCCAACACTGTATCTTGAGTTATATTATATTTATTCTTCATTTGTTCAAAGGATAGTAATTTATTTCCTGAAATACAATTTTCTATTCTTTTGATCCCTTTTTTCTCCCATTCTCTAAAGGAAAGTTTATCTATTGTAAAAGGGATTAACTGATTTTGCATCAGTAATAGTTTTGGTAATTGGTAATTTGTTTTATTCCTTTCTACATGAATCTTCTTCCAAATATTGAGCAGATGATGTAATACTGGAGAATTCCTACGTTGTACCAATTTTTCATCCCATTTATATAATATATGTTCAGGCATCTTCTCCCCTATTTTATCTAGTTCTAATCTAGTCCAATCTGGCTTTTCCCTTGTTTGATAAAAATCTGATAGGTATCTTAATTGTGCGGGTCTATAATAATTTTTAAAGTTTGGCAGTTGTAATCCTCCTTGTTTATACCATTCTGTTAATTTATTTAGTGCTATCCTCGGTTTCCCCCCTTTCCATAAAAATTTCCTTATTATTTTCTTTAACTCCTTGAAGAATTTCTCCGTCAAGTGTATTGGCAATGCCTGAAATAGGTATTGTATCCTTGGAAAAATGTTCATTTTAATACAGTTTATTCTTCCTATCAGTGTTAGTGGTAAGTCTTTCCAATGCTCTAAGTTGTCTTGTAATTTTTTCATTAGTGGATAATAATTGAGTTTATATAGATGGCCGATGTTTTTATTTATTTGTATACCTAGGTATCGTATTGCTTGCATTTGCCATGTAAATGGTGATTCCTTTTTAAATTTTGAGAAATCCGCATTATTCATTGGCATTGCTTCACTTTTATTTGCGTTAATCTTTTAACCCGACACTTCTCCATATTCCTTCAATTTCTTATGTAATTCTTTTATTGATAATTCTGGTTCTGTTAAGTATACTATAACGTAATCTGCAAATAAACTGATTTTATATTCCTTGTCTTTTATTTTTATCCCTTTTATTTTATTTTCTGTTCTTATCAATTCTGCTAGTGGTTCTATAGCTAACGCGAACAATAAGCGTGATAGTGGGCATCCCTGCCTTGTTGATCTGCTTAAGTTAAATTGCTTTGATATATATCCATTTACTGTCACTTTCGCCAATGGCCCCTTATATAATGCTTTAATCCAATTAATATACTTCTCTGGTAAACGCAATTTTTGTAATACTTTGAATAAATAATTCTATTCTACTCTGTCAAAGGCCTTCTCTGCGTCTAAAGCAACTGCTACTGTTGGAGCTTTATTCCCTCCTACTGCATTAATTAAGTTAATAAATTTACAAATATTGTCTGTTGTTCGTCTCTTTTTAATAAATCCAGTTTGGTCTAGATTTACTATTTTAGGTACATAGTCGGCTAATCTGTTTGCTAATAGTTTAGCTATTATCTTATAATCTGTGTTAAATAAAGATATTGGTCTATATGACGCTGGTGCGAGTGGATCTTTCCCTGTCTTTGGTATTACTGTAATTATTGCTGTTTTGCATGAATCTGGTAAGCTTTGTGTTTTATCAATCTGGTTGATTACTTCCAGGAGGGGAGGAATTAATAAATCTTTAACCGTTTTATAGAATTCTATTGGGAATCCATCCTCTCCTGGTGTTTTATAATTTGGTAGTTTTTTTTTATTATCTCTTGTATTTCTACTATTTCAAATGGTTCTGTTAATTTATTTTGTTCCTCTATTTGTAATTTTGGTAGTTCAATTTTAGTTAAAAATTCATCTATTTTGTCTTCATTCCCTTCGTTTTCAGTTTGGTATAATTGTTCGTAGAATTCTCTGAAGTTTTCATTAATCTCCGTTGGATTATATGTGGTTTGTTTGTCTTTTTTCCTTGATGCCAATACCATTCTCTTAGTTTGTTCTGTCTTAAGCTGCCATGCTAGAATTTTGTGCGTTTTTTCTCCTAGTTCATAATATTTCTGTTTTGTCTTCATTATGTTCTTCTCCACCTTGTATGTTTGTAGTGTTTTATATTTTTTTTATCTGCTAATTCTCTTCTTTTAGTTGTGTCTTCCTTCATTGCTAATTATTTTTCTATTTTTACTATTTCCCTTTCCAACTGCTCTGTTTCCTGATTGTAGTCCTTCTTCATCTTGGTTCCATAGCTAATTATTTGCCCTCTGATGAACGCTTTCATTGCATCCCATAGTATAAACTTACCTTTCACTAATTCCGTATTTATTTCAAAGTACATTTTAATTTGTCTTTCGATTAATTCTATAAAATCCTGCCTTTTAAGTAGCATGGAGTTTAATCTCCATCTATACATTTTTTATAATAAAGTAATTTTCCATCTTTATCCCTGTGTGATATGACTTCTTTGTGGGTGCTGAATTGATCTTGTAACAAAATGTACACACACACGCGCACACACACACACACACACACACAAACACACACACACACACACACACACACACACACACACACACACACACACACACACACATACACACACACGCACACACACATGTTAATTTTCTGTGACCTCAATAGTCTCAGTCGTCCTTGTTCAACACTCCAGTTCCAACCAGCGGCGGAGTCCCCATGGGCAATGCCGATCGAATGAGGGAGGAAGGGAGAGTTAGAGAAAGATAAAGAGACTAAAACAAAATACATACATACACATCATCGGAACTTCGTTTCAAATCTTATGCCAAATTACATGACTAAATGCGGTAGAAATACTCATGTCTGTGTCACACGTCGCAACATCGGTTTATATTCCATCCAAATCTACATATCATGTGCAAGATTTAATTGAGCACTAAATGGAAGATTCACATACAACGCCATTCCCTTAATTGAAAGAGATATTTCACCCCAATCTTCAGTTCCTCCCTGAATCTCCTCTGGGCCAAGGTGTAAATACACGTGTTGGTGCAGGTACTGAGAAATTGAAACATGAATGCACATTGCTGCATAATATATGTCCGGTTATTTAGATATCTGTCTGTGTAAAAATAATTTTGAGTTTGCCATTTTGAGTTAAAAACGACATAGGGGATCCACAACAAAATAAAATTGGCGGAGAGAGAGAACAACAAAACCATTGACTTTCTGCGGTTTCCCGCCTCCGGATCCGTCTCCTTCACAATGTTTTTTCGTATACCCCGACGTATTTCATTTGCCGCAACAACATGACGGACGGTTAAAGCATTGAACATTACAATGAGGCCGATTGGCACTAAAGGTGTGGTGACGCTGATGAAGACCGTGTATATTCTCCAGAAGGATGAGGTCGAATATTCAGCTTTGGTAACGCAGCGCCAAGGCAAGTGGTCAATGAGGACCAAAGGGGTTATTATGAAGGCGTAGGGAACGTACCTCACACAGCCCCATATTGTCACAATTACCATCACAACCGTGGCCGTTCGCTCGGTGCAATACCGCTCCCGCAGCCGCACACCACAAATTGCGACATAGCGATCGAACGTGAAAGCCACCGTCAACCAGACGGAACAGTCCATGGCTACAAACCTCAGGACAAGAGTCAGCGTGCAGATTGGAGTGAAGAGCAAATACGGAGCAAAAATGTAGATGTTATTAACCTGCTCCAGCAACACCCCGATGACCACACACATTAAATCGGCCATCGCCATTCCGACGAGGTAGCGAGTGATGCACCGCGACAGACCACAATTCCTCCGCCACAGAACCAAAATCGCAATTAAATTAACTGTAAAGACACAAAAAAGTCAGTTCAACCGCGCCAACCAGGATCCTTTTCAATTTATATTTGTGCCCGAAATCATTTTAATTTCTCCGACCCCCTGTAGGACGAGGATGGCTGAGGATCAGAGAGTGGGAACGCAGCGGACCCGCGCTCTTTCTCAATTACTAATTCTTTCCCTCTGCTCCCCCCCACTTCTCCCCAAACTACATATGCATGAAAACAGTGCGATCTGAGAACGGTTTAGATCGGTAACTCTGAACAGTTGGTCGGTGAAGGGCCGATCAGCTCAGTCACCGAGGCCAGATCTATGGATTTTAAAGTACTTTATTTTATATTTCCCAATGTGAACCATATCAAACGAAATATATACAAAAGTTTATCATTAAATATACACAGTGGCATGTTCTACCTACCCTTTCCCCTTCCCACCCCCTCCAAAACTAATAAATAATCAACATATTCCATCAAATAAAACCATTAAACAATGTTATGCCACAATGAGAAATAAACACGAAAAATGTGTCATCTACTTTTCCACACTGGATCAAGTCGTTTTGTCTTCTTATCATTTTCGGGGATGGGTTTCCGAGCAAAGCCCTCGCTGTTATATTCCATGTATGGTTCCCAAATATGTTCAACTAACGTGACTTTATTTTTAAAATTATAATGTTATTTTTTTCAATGGAATACATTTATTCATTTCCATGTACCATTGCTGTACTTTCAGGCTCACTTCTATTTTCCAAGTTGGCATTATACTTTTTTTTTGCTACTGCAAAGGCTATCATAAAGAATCTTTTTGCGTTTTATCCCATTTGAGGTCTAATTCCTTAGTTCTTATATTACTTAGAAGAAATATCTCTGGATGTTTTGGTATGTTAGTTTTTGTGATTTTATTGAATATCTGATTTAGATCTTCCCAAAACATTTTCACTTTCTCACATGCCCGGATAGCATGTACTGTTGTTCCAATTTCCTTCTAACAGCGATAACATCTATCTGATAATGTTAGATCCCATTTTCTTAACTTTTGAGGCGCGCTATTTATCCTGTGCAACCAATTGTACTCCTTCATGTGTAATCTTGTGTTTAGTATACTCTTCATAGTTCCAGAACATAACGTTTTCCACGTTTCATTTCTTTTAATCTTTATATTTAAATCATTTTCCCATTTTTGTTTAGGTTTATAGCTTATTTCATCATTTTCATTATATTGCTGCTTAATGTACATGTTCGTTATAAATCTTTTAATTATTATTGTGCCTGAAATCACAAATTCAGAGCTACTTTCTTCTGGTAATCTGAGCCTGTTGCCCAATTTAT
This sequence comes from Narcine bancroftii, assembly GCF_036971445.1. NCBI lineage: Eukaryota > Metazoa > Chordata > Chondrichthyes > Torpediniformes > Narcinidae > Narcine > Narcine bancroftii. The sequence continues at coordinate 184,659,473 of NC_091473.1, forward strand.
CTTTTAAATAAGTTTTGAATTGAAGACATGGAAACATTATACCAAGCGTTATTCCATATTTGTACTTCAACTGTTCAAGTATTAATAAATTATTTCCAAAAAAACACATTTCTATTCTTTTGATTCCTTTTCTCTCCCATCTCTCAAGGAAAGGTTATCTATTGTAAAAAGGATTAGCTGATTTTGCGTCAATATTAATTTTGATAATTGGTAATTTGTTTTTTTCCTTTCCAAGTGGAACTTCTTCCATATATTCAATAAATGATGCAGTACTGGCGAGCTTCTATATTGTACCAGCTTTTCATCCCAATTACAAATAATATGTTCTGATACATTCTCACCTATTTTATCTAGCTCTATCTTTGTCCAGCCTGGTAAATTTTGATAAATAATTTAATTGTGCTGCTCTAAAATAAATTTTAAAGTTTGGTTCCTGCAAACCAACTTTGTTGTACCTCACTGTTAATTTATCCAAAGCTATCCTCGTTTCCCCCCTTTCCATAAGAATTTCCAAAAAATTCTCTTTAGTTCATTAAAGAATTTGTCCATTAAGGGGAATGGTAACGATTAAAATAAGTATTTTATCCTTGCTACGACATTCATTTTTTATGGAATTTACCCTCCCTATCAACATTAGCGGTAATTCTTTCCAATGTTCTCAGTCTTTCAGCAATTTCCTTATCTGTGGCTGCTAATTTAATTTGTAGAGATGGCTTCCGTTATTATCTAACCTAATACCGAGGTATTGGATTGCATGTGTTTGCCATTTAAATGGTGATTCCTTTTTAAATTCTGTATAATCCGTATTACTCATTGGCATCACTTCACTCTGATTTGCATTGATCTTGTCCCCCGATATTTCTCCATATCGTTCAATTTCTTATGTAATTCTTTTATTGATATTTCTGAGTATACTATGATGTGATCTGCAAATAAACAGATTTTATATTCCTTCTCCTTAATTTTAATCCCTTTTATATTTTCTGTGCTTATCAGTTCTGCAAATGGTTCTATTGCTCAAGCGAACAGTGAAGGGGATAATGGATATCACTCTCCAGTTGATCTACTTAATTTAAATTGGTTTGATACATATCCATTTAATGTGACCTTCGACAATGTTCCATTTTTATAATGCTTTAATCCAATTAATATATCTTTTCTGGTACATTGAATCTCTGTAAGACTTTAAATCAATAATTCCATTCTACTCTATCAAAGGCATTCTCTGCATCTAATGCAGCAGCCACTGTTGGCTTCTTGTTTCCTTGAACTGCATGAATTACATTAATAAATTTACAGACATTATCTGCTGTTGATCTTTTCTTAATAAATACAGTTTGATCTTGTTTTAACATTTTTGGTACACAATCGCCCAATCTGTCTGTTAATAATTTCGCCATTATCTTATAATCTGAATTAAGTAGAGATATTGGTCTATATGATGCCAATGTTAGTGCATCCTTTCACCTCTTTGGTATTGCTGTAATTATTGGAGTCTTACATGAATCTGGCAAGTTTTGTGTTTCTTCTATCTGGTTCATTACTTCCAGGAGAGGAGGAATTATTAACTCTTTGAATGTTTTATAGAATTCTATTGGGAATCCATCCTCTCCGGGTGTTTTGTTGTTCGGCAGCTATTTTAATATATCCTGTACTTCCTCTATTTTGAAAGGTTTTCTCAGTTTGTCTTGTTCCTCTTCTTGCAATTTCGGCAGTTTAATTTTAGATAAAAATTTCTACTTTATTATCTTTCCCCTCATTCTCAGTTTGGTATATTTATTCATAAAAGTCCTTAAATTTCTCATCAATATGAAAAATTTGTGTGTCCTGTTTCCTTGAAGCCAATACAGTTTTTAAAAATCTTGTTCTGTATTAAGCTGCCAGGCTAATATTTTATGTGTTTTTTTCTCCGAGTTCATAATACTTTTGTTTATTTTCATTATGTTCTTCTCCACCTTATACGTTTGTAATGTTTCATATTTTTTTTTGTCCCAAAATTCTCTCCCTTTTGTGACATCATCGCTTTTTACCAGTTTATTTTCTGTACCTACTATCTCCCTTTTCAACTGCTCTATTTCCAAATTCTAGTCCTTTTTTTAATATTAGTTACATAACTTATTATCTGCCCTCTTATGAAGGCTTTTATTGCGTTCCATAATATAAATTATTCTTTCACTGATTCCGTATTTATTTCAAAATATGTTTTAATTTGTCGTTCAATAATCTCTCGAAATTCCTGCCTTTTAAGTAGCATGGAGTTTAATCTCCATCTATATGACCTTGGTGGGATTGCTCTATTGCTATTGCTAATAACAGGGGTGAATGATCAGATTGTATTCTATCTTTATATTCAGTTTTCCTAATTCTTCCTTGAATATGCCTGACAACAAAAACATAACAATCTTAGATTATGTTTATGCCTACTTGAATTAAATGAGTGTTCCTTCTTTCTGAGGTGCTGTCTCATTCATATATCCTAAGTTTCATTTTCTGAATTGATTTAACCATACATCCGGCCGCTGTATTCTTTTTACTTGTCTTATGTCCAATTCTATCCAACATTGGTTCCAAATTAAGTTTAAAATCCCTTCCTATGAATATACTTCCTTGTGTATCAACAATCATCAAAAACTACTTGAGTAAACTTCCAAAATTCTGAATATATCTAACATGTTATAATTACATACCTCCCTGCTGGATCTATTATTTCTTCCTCTATTTTGATTGTTACACTTTTATTAATTAATATAGCTACTCCTCTAAATATGAATTATATGATGTTGTCGCAAAATGCCCTACCCAGTCTCTCTTTAAGTTTCTATTTTCCACTTCAGTTAGATGTTTTACCTGCACAAATGTTATTTCTATTTTATTATTTTTTCACTAAATTTAATAGCCTCTTCCTTTTAATTTGGTTATGTATTCCATTAATGCTTAAAGTCATATAGTTCTACGTGGCCATCTCGTATCCTGTTTATGCCTCATTTCTGCCTCCTCACCACCACCACCCCACTTTCCCCCATTTTCATCTCTCAGTTTTCTCTTCTTAAACTCAATGTATTACCAAACATTTAAAGCATTAAATATTCCCACAACTCCAACATCCAATATTCCTTTAACCCCAAATATCCCCCCCTCTCTGAGTTGCCCCTTATCCCTTGATGAGCAACCATAACACCCCTTTCCATTTGGATTGCATATATGCTCGCAAGCATAAATTGATTTTGCAGTGACAGTTATGCTCTCCCCTGAACTCCCACCCGAAAACACTTTTTTAACACATATAACAAAGTTCTACATTTTTCCACGTTACTTGCTTTCTTCCCTTCTCTTTCCCTTCTTTAGGACTTTACATATTTATTGTTTTTACATCTTTATATATATATATATATATGTATATTATCACCGTTCTTCTTTCTTGTTACATCTCTTCATCCCTCCTTCTGTCCTGCAAGTTGTCATGACAATGAATATGTATGAGATATACCGGAAGTCACGTGGTAAGAGTGAGAGATAAGAACACAGGCAGGAGAACAAAGGAAATCAGGAGAATAAAAAGACACTAAGAAGTTTACCTGATAAACTTGTGTTTAATGTTTTATTAACTTTACATTTCGGGCCACAAATGTGATATTGGCGACGAGGATGAAAGAAACTTGAAGAAAATTAAAAACTAAACAAGATTACAGAGGATTACAGACAACTTCAAGGTGATAAGAATTTTCTCTGTGACTCAGTACTTTTGGGGCTGAAATATTTCCTCATGGCTGGTGCAAACTGTGACTTTCTAACACATAGTGGAATTGCTCATTTTGACCCAACGGGTGATGCAAGCACCGTAAGTGTGAAGTGGAAGGCATGGCTGGAAGAATTTGAATCCTACGCTGACAGTCGTGGCCTATTTCTACATACCGGTACAGTTGAACAAAAAGCGCAGAGAAGGGCGTTACTTCTTTTCACTGCAGGACCCTCAGTTCAGGAAACATTTAAGACACTTTTGAATACTGGAAGAAAGGATGAGTACCGGAAAGCAGTAGATGCATTAAAAGCACACTATGTAGTGACACCGAATGCTACATTTCAACGACATTTGTTTCGGAGAACGAGACAAGAAGATGGCCAGACAATTGCTCAGTACGTGACGAGACTACGCCAGCTAGCTGTTGGATGCAATTACATGCCAGCTGATTTGGACAATCAATTACTGGATGAAGTCATACAGCACTGTAGATCAGATAAACTCAGAAGACATCTACTGGAAAGAGGGAATGAGTTGGAACTCACAGATGCTTTAACCATTGCTGCTGCATTAGAGGCTGTTGAAGGGCAATTTCATACCATGTCCCTGAAAGACAACTCAAGCCAGCAAATTAAGAGGCTCTCACATCGCCATAATCAGCCAAGATATACGCCGACACAGGACGTGGAGTGTTATCGATGTGGAAACCGAGGTCACTTTGGAAAAGACCCATATTGCCCGGCCAAAGGCAAAGTTTGCAGAAAGTGTGGAGGTAAGGACCACTTTGCAAAGAAGTGCAAAAGCAAGTCCAATGCAGACCAGAAGAGGAAAAGTACAACTTCCAAAGGCAAAGCCTGGGGGAAAGGAAAGTATCCTGGAAAGAAAGATACCATTCGCCAGATAGACGGTGACAATGATGATACCCAGGAGGAACAGAGTTGTTACCAATTTACGTTGAATGAAGTACATCATGAGAAGGTCCCAGTGATCATTGGTGGAGTGACAGTGCAGGTCATTGTAGACTCAGCCAGTGACAGTAATGTGATTGATCGACATTTATGGGAGAAGTTGAAAAGGAAAAAGATCATCTGTACCTCAAAGAAGTGTTCCAAGAAACTGTATCCATACACAGCAACCAAGCCAGTGCAGACCATTGGATGTTTTACTGCAACTGTTGAAGCTGGAGATAAGTACACCAAAGTAGAGTTTATGGTCATAGAAGAGAGGGGAGAACTATTGCTGAGTAGAAGCACAGCGCAAGACCTGGCAATACTTCATATTGGAGCTTGTGTCAATTCAATTCAGTCATACGAGGATATGAAGCAAGAATTCCCCGCAGTCTTCCAAGGAGTAGGAAAGCTGAAAGGTCGACAATTGAAGCTAGCGGTAGATGAAACAGTCAAACCCAAGGCACAACCAATGCGCCAAACTCCGTTTGAACTTCGTGGGAAAGTCGAAGCCAAAATTAAAGAATTGATTGAACAAGACACAATGGGTCAGTCCCGTAGTGATTGTGCCCAAACCAAAGGGTGACATAAGATTATGTGTTGACATGAGAATAGCCAATGAAACTATAATTGGAGAACGACACCCTATACCAACAGTGGAAGAAATACTTCAAGAACTAACTACCAGCAAGGTATTCTCAAAAATTGATCTGAAATGGGGCTATTTTCAATTAGAGCTGGATCCAGGATCCCGAGATGTAACTACATTTGTGACTCACTGTGGATTGTATCGTTACAAGAGACTATCATTTGGAATTAATGCAGCTTCGGAGATCTACCAGTATGAAATCCATCGAGTGATTCAAGGCATTCCTGGAGTTGCCAACATTTCTGACGACATCATAGTCCATGCACCAACGAAGGAAGAGCATGACAAACGGTTGAGGCGTGTACTATCTAGACTACAGGAGGCAGGCCTTACCGTGAATGGAAACAAATGCCAGTTCGGTGTGTCAGAAATGGACTTCATGGGACACAGACTTACACGGGAAGGACTAAACCCTGCAGAGGCCAAGGTGAAAGCTATTGCAGAGGCACGTGCACCTCAGAACGCAACAGAGGTGAGGAGTTTCCTGGGATTGGTCAATTATTGCGCAAAGTTCATTCCTAATTTCGCTACAGTGGCAGAACCACTAAGGAAACTAAATAGGAAAGGTGTACCATTTCATTTTGGATCTGAGCAGAAGAAAGCATTCACAGCGCTGAAGCAAAGCCTGACAGATGCAAAAACTCTTGGATATTACGATCCAGCGGCATCAACCAAAGTCATAGCGGATGCCAGCCCAGTTGGTTTAGGAGCCGTGTTGGTCCAGATGCATGATAGAGGACCACGAATCATTGCCTATGCCAGCAGATCGTTATCAGATGTGGAAAGAAGATACTTTCAGACAGAGAAAGAAGCACTCGGACTTGTATGGGCCTGTGAGAGATTCCATACATATTTATACGGCATTGAATTTGAACTCATCACAGATCATAAGCCATTAGAGGTGATCTATGCACCTAGATCCAAACCATGTGCCAGAATAGAGAGATGGGTACTCAGACTACAAATATAAAGTAATCTACATTGCAGGGAAAGCAAACATTGCAGATCCGCTGAAAAAACAATACAAGCATTAGCAGAGATATTTGCAAGATATGGATTACCTGTTACATTATACTCTGACAATGGTCCACAATTCATTTCAGAGACATTTGCGGAATACATGAGGACCACAGGTATCCACCATCATAAAGTAACTCCGAAATGGCCGCAAGCCAACGGAGAAGTAGAGAGACAAAATTAGTCCATTGAAAAACGATTGAGGATTGCATACGCAGAAGGACAAAATTGGCGAGAAGCATTGCTATCTTATGTGGCTGTCTATCGAGCAACGCCTCATGCAACCACTGGAAAAAGTCCTGCAGAAGCATTTTTTGGGAGAAAAATCCGCACAAAAATGCCAGAAATAAAGGAAATCCGAGACGACCTGGAGATGAGGGACCACGATACTGAAAAGAAAGGTGCAGCAAAGCTGTACACAGATTCGAAACGTGGAGCCAAGTACTCAGACATCATGCCAGGAGATAATGTTCTAGTGAGGCATGAAACCGGTGGTAAGCTAGACACACCTTATTACCATCAACCCTATACTGTCGTCTCCAGAAGTGGCAGTATGGTGACAGTCAAGTCTCTGACTGGTGTCTTGTATAAGAGAAATGTATCAGGTGTAAAAAGGTACCAGTCAAGAGATATATCGAGTGAAGAGGTTGAAAGGCCAATACGAGATGCTGAAACTGAGAGACCTGATGATGTTCCAGAGGCAGTTACCAGCACTCCTGATGAAGTGACGAGAGCGCCAGAAACATGCGAAGCCGTGGTGAGCAGTATTTGCAACGCCGAGAGTGAACAACCGAGAAGCGACGACAATATCGCAGGCAGGCCGAAACGAAACTGGAAAGTGCCCAAACGATACGAAGACTTTGTGCCATAGTTTTAATAAAAACTTTGGGACAGTATTTAATCTTATATCATAAAGTGCATGTATGAGTGCTGTCGGAAGTAAATTTTATGTAGTTGAGTTATAGTATTACCATTAGTTACGATGTTTGTATGTTTCCGAGAGATATTGGTAAGTGAAGGTAAAGTTTATTTCTGATTAAAGGAGGGATGTCATGATAATGAATATGTATGAGATATACCGGAAGTCACGTGGTAAGAGAGAGAGATAAGAACACAGGCAGGAGAACAAAGGAAACCGGAGAATAAAAAGACACTAAGAAGTTTACCTGATAAACTTGTGTTTAATGTTTTATTAACTTCACATTTCGGGCCACAAATGTGACACAAGCGTTCTGCAAAATCCTGTGCCTCCTCCAGATCCAAGATCATTCTGTTTTGCTACCCTGGTGTAAATGTTTAAGCACAGTTGCATATCTTAACATAAATATATAACATTTGTTCCATTTCATCGATTTTACTCTATTAACCTCCTTCCTCTTCTTTAAGATTACAAAACTTATGTCTGTGTAAAAACATATTTTCTAACCTTTGTATTCCAATGGTTTATAGTGTTCTCTAATTTTATTCCTTGCCCACTCCAGTGTATTTCCTCTTGTCGTATATCTCAAATATTGTACTAAAATAGATCTTGGATTTTGATGTGTCTGTGGTTTCGGAGCTAGTGTTCTGTGTGCCCTTGCTCTTTCCATTTCTTCCTGCATTTCTGCCGTTCCAGGACCTTCTGGATCGATTCTTATATAAATTCCTTCATGTCTGTGCCTTCATTATCCTCCTTTAGGCCCACTATATTTACGTGGTTTCGCTTAATATAATTTTCCAACATGTCAATTTTCTGAGCTAGCAACTCTTGTGTCTCTTTAATGTTTTTAATCACTGTCTTCCAATTTTCCTCTTAATGTCGTTTACTTCAATTTCTACTACCTTTTCTTGTTCTTCAACGTTTTCTAGTATTTTCCCTATTTCTGTCATGACCAGCTCTAATCTTTGCATTATATCGTCTGATCTTTTCATTTTTCTTTTAATTGCACTAAATGCTAATGAGAACCATTCTTTTCAGGCTTTTATTTGTTCTTCAAAAAAAGCTTTATCTATATTCTCTCCATCTGCTTTACCTTCTATCTCTCTGTGAAGATCTTCGTCTTCTTCTTCCACTTCATCTGTGTCTGTACCTGTTTTTGTGTCTTCTTCTTCTCTTCTTTGTATATGTGTCTCTTCTGATTTTTCTGATGAGTCGCTTGTCTCACTTTGTCGGACCTTTTCTTGCTTGGTCTCTTGCTGTTGGTTCCTCTTCTTCTGAGCTGCTCATCTTTCCTTTCACCCCGTCGACTTTCTTTCTCACGTGGAACTTCACTTCCTCTCCATCCGCTTTCTTCCTCCTCCAGCTGAGAGTCCCGGTATTGGGCATCCCTCAGCTGGTCGCGCCTGTTGTTGCCCGCTCCTCTGCTGAGACCCGCTCCTGTCGGTGGTTTCCTTCTTCTTAGATTGTGCACTGCGCATGGGCGAATCCTTGCGCATGAGCAGTTGCCGACTTTTATTTTGCTGACAGAATAATTTTTGCAGTCCAGTCCCGACTGCACCGGGCCGTCCCAACCTCGGAGTTCGGGTGCTCTTCGCCACCACGGCTCCTTGTTTCTTCATGCATGTAAGACCTTATCCTTTTTTTCCGGTGACTTTTCTTTTTTCCCCTTGCTTTTACTTTATTCTTAGGTGACATTTTCTTTCTCTTCTGTACAGCTTTATATTTTATTTCCTATATTTTGTATTTATTGAACTTTGTCTTTCCTTAACTTATTTTGTATTGTGGATAGGGCTATATTTTCCACAACCCCTTCCGACTCTTTCACGTGACTATTTGACCAGATCATTGGCTGGAACGGAACGTGCGAGGTGGAGCATGAATGGTGAGACTAAAATGCGCTCTGACAGCGTCTGTTTCTTTGGGAAGAACATATTCACCAAATGGAAACAAGAATACGCGAAACAGGTAGCAGAACGAGCTTGGAGGTGAGAAGTCACGTTCTTCGTCGAATTTCAGGGGAGATTATACGGATTATTTAAAAATGAAATTTGACATACTTGTTAAAACACCCCATTATGACCTCCAATCTGTGCCGCCCAACTTACGGGCAATTAACCTACATCCCCGGTCCGTTTTGAACAGTGGGAAAAAAAACCGGAGACCCCGCGAACAACCCGCTTAGATACGGGGAGAAAATACAGGCAATGCGGGATTCGAACCCATTCCCTCTGATCGCTGTCGCTGTAAAGGCGGTGGGCGGACCGGGCCGCCCTTCATCGCTCAGTTTGGCAGTAATTCGGCAGTAAAGATTGTCTTGGTGATATATGTTTCAATCTATCGAGGGACCCCTAGAAGGGAACAATATTTGTAAATAATGTGAAGGAAACTGCATCAAATTAAATGCGGGAAAGATGTTAATATGCACACAGATTTTACTGATGGTATTGTAAAAATGAACAGGACCCTAAAATTGATTAAAATTCAGTCAAAGTTAAGAGAAATTAAACAATGGGCAAAAGTGCAGAAGAAACTCAAACATCGGGGAATAAATTCTGAACGCACGAGGCAGCATCTGTGCCGGGTGTCGAGGCGAAATGTGGAGAAGGAAAAATTAGAACGCGTAGCCAACACAAGTGTCTTACCAGGGATTCCAACCGCGACAAGTACCGGGTAGTAAATCCTGGCGATGTGGTAAATGGCTGGATAGTCCATGATCCTTGTGAAGCAGCGATAGGCGGTATCGCTGAGGCGTTTAACCTACATTTATACAAGAGAAGCAAAGTCCGCTGAGACCAGGAGTCCATCACGCCAGAAACAACACACTGAGCAAATAATTTGAGAGACTTATTTTTAATCCGTGTGCCCGTCATGGGAGAGCATGAATAATAATTATGAATGGATCAGTAGTCATGTTTGTAAAATTCTTATAAGGGAATTATGAAAATACTTGTGTGGCTGCGTTCAGCGGCACAAATAAGAAAGCTGGTTCGGTTCAAGATTTCAACAATCGGGTTTAACCTTTTGGATTCCGGCCATTTCTAACCTTTCATAATATCTACTCCGGACTGGGCCACTGGGAAAATGACAGCACGGTCACCAGTTCGAAGCAATAGCTGCTTTGGTGTATATCAGCCCAGAAAACGGGGACGTGGAGTTGATGAGCTCGTTGGTTGTCACTGAAAATAGAAACATGGAGTCCAAAGGGATAAAAAATATAATCCAAAAGCATTTATGCAGGAAACAGGAGTGATAAACAAGGGCGGCTTGGTTAGTGTAGCAGTTAGCGCCAGGACTCGATTTTATTGGGAAACTTCATTTATAATTTAAAATATATATAAAAACAAATACGAAGACAAACAAAACAGAACTACCTACTCCATCCCAACCCCCATACACAACAGACCCCACAAGGGGAGCAAAAAAAAATCATATATCAGTTAATTAATTACAAACGCTGTGTGATGTTTCAAATTGCAGTAAAAAATAGTAAAGATATTTTTAACCCCATAAATTCCAAATCGCGTGATCAGAGCAATGACTTTATGCAGCGCGAATGATCGGGACCAGGATTTGAATCTCACCTTGTATGTAAGTATTTCTACGTTTTCCCCATGTCTGTGTTGGCTTTTTACCGGGGATTCCGGTTTCCTCCCACCGTTCGCAACATAGCGGGGGCAAAGGTGTAATGTAATGGAAGATTTAAACCGTGTTTCATACTTTTGCAGCCTTTGCTTCTGGAAGGCTGAGAAGCTGCTTGTGCTTTAGAATCAGCAAACATAAGCTAAATGCCACGAGGGGCCAGAGATGCTGCTATCTGACTAAAGGACATCTGTGTACCAAGAACTGTGTACAATCGTCCTGCTTGTTTTTGTCACAGACTGTCAGAGGCCTAGCCTTGATGCAAAATAAACCATTGTATTCAAAGTGATAAGCTGAAAACTATGTAATTCAGTAGAAGCCTAGCTTGCTCGCTTATCCTTCTCGCTGTGCTGGGAATAGGTGCTTGGGTAAGCAGTTTTCGGGTAATATAAGCCATGGTCCCGCTGCTGAAGTTTGAGACTCTCCGAGAGGTGGCAACATCTCTCAGCCAGAAGAAGAACTTCTAGAGTCCAGCCAACGTCCTGGTCGTGGGAAGTGGAGAAGCTGCTACCAGCGCCCTGACAACCGACTAAAAGTGTGCAGTCGTTGCCTCGCTTCGGCAGTTGGGACCAGTCCAGGCGTTGATAAGTATAGTTGGGAAGGGCTTGCATATTGTAGTTTGAAATCAGCTTTTCAATTTGTAATAATATTTTGTATAAACTGAAGTGCTCTCGGTGTGTGTGTCTATTTTCTTTCGGAAGCTCAAACAGTGTGACCAATCTAAAATGAACAAAATGAGAAGTATAAGTTTACCCAGGACAATAAGTTAATTGAGAAGCACGGATTCGTAGGCCGAAATGGCCGGTTATCGGGGCTCTCCCCACGATGGTGGGAAATCCCATGTCTCGTGTCACGGCTCCACACTCACGTCAATTGTCACTAAGTCTCACCCCCTTCACGCTTCGACATCTTTCCCTGATTTCTCATATATCTATTCACCTGTTGTATAAGAAATACCAGCTCTGGGTTATTTCACAGTGACTTCACGTCTGCTGCAGATGCTTTCGGTGACCGTTCCTCGCCGCTGCCCCCACATTTTGACCTGCTTCCATCCACGAATCCTCGAGGAGCTGCTGCGAGGGACATTTTGAACTCTGCGGACGGGAGCTGTCCACCCCGCTCTTCACCGTATCTGCAGGTGCCTTTGACGGGCCACCTTCTGTAATAGCCCCCGCCCAAACTGGGGAAACCCCGATGCTCATTTAGAATACTGAGCACCTTATTTCCTGTCCCGCCAAGGCCCTTGTAAGGAGTTTCCTTGGTTAAATGGGGACATACCCAATTTGGGGAATTGACTCAATTTTGCTGACTGCAGTTTGTCTCCACTTTCCTTCCGTTCCCATCCCAAACAAGGCCAAATAATGTGGAACATTGTATCAATGTGTTCTACCCTTCCATGAAATCACAGGCACATACGAAATAAGAGCATGAGTGGGACTTGGCACTTCGAGCCTGCTGTAAAACACATAAATGCTGGGGGAAGGGTTCAGTTATATGTGTATACATATAATGCGAGACCCGCCGCGTTCCTCCAGCAACTCTGTGTGTTTTCACTACAGTGACCTATTTCCCTCTTATTGGCTTCCTCGTCGCTGTTTGTGATGCTGCAGACAACCGTGTCGTCGTAGGCAAATTTTCATCTTGGATTTGAATTTTGCCTGAACACAAAGTCATGGGTGTAGATCCAGTATAGGAGTTGGCTCTACACTGTAGATGCAGCAAACACTCCGTAACAGGACAGACCAGGCGATTGTGCCGTATACTCTTGTTTTAGACGCCATTTATGCCTGTTTGATATTGATCAACTTCCGTTCTGCGAGACGGTGGCGATGGATCAAATAGAAGAAATAACTGTACATCATTTTATATATAAATGGAATCCATAATTTTACAAAAGTATAAACTGCCAGTATTGAAATATTTGATGGGGTACAGTAGAAATGGAATCAACTTCTCGGATCGAAAGGTAAAACTTCAGTTAAGGCACCGTTATATCAGAAACAGACCATTTCATTTTCTTTGAATAATCCTTTTTTGAATGATTGGGAATTAGAAGGAATGATATTAGTTTAGGATTGCTTTAAAGTAGATTTGTTTCTTTCGTTTAATAGACTAAGAAAGAAATTTGGAATATTACAAAACACTTCACTCGCTTATTTTATATATATATAAATAATAAAGGATAAATGGGAAAATGTCCTATATATTCCTCCCGATGTGGACGAATGGTCAGATGCCTGGATAGTTTACAAAATTCATTCATGTACGTTCTAGTTAGTTACATATAATTTATTGCATCATTTATATTAACTCCTGAAAAATTGAAAAAATATGGATTTAGAGGGTCATATTTATGTTTTAGGTGTGGTGATCAGACAGGTAATTTTTTTACATCAGTGTGGGAATGGACAAAGGTTCAGACTTTTTGGGGAAAAGTAATTAAATGTTTGCGAGATTTATTCAAAATAGATTTATATGTTGATCCATGGGTATGTTGATTACGATATATGAATACAATTACGCCAAATGTACGTTTGGAGAAACGTCAAATTGCATTTATACTTCAAGGACTGGCGTTGGCGAGAAAATGTGTAGATGTTACTTGGAAAAATGAGATTGAATTGAGTGTACAACAAAGGCATAATGAAATTCAATCATGTATTTATTTAGAGAAGATAACGTATAATTTGCAGAATAATAATTTTTTGGTTAAAATGTGGAGTTTATATTAGAAATGTATTGGTTTCCATGTTAAGTAAAAGTGTTATAAGTGATGAAAGATGTAAATGTTTGGCACACCGTACAACAACCGGTTAAAACATGATATTATTGTGTTTTTCTTTAATAATGCACCGAGGTGTGGGGATGGTTGTAGAGGGTGGGATAGGTCAGTGTGGGAGGGAAGGAGGGTAGTAGAATTTTATAAAACATTTAAATAAAATTTATTTTTAAAAAGACGCGATTTAGGACGTTAGTCTGTGGAAATCTCTCTCTTTAACAGGAGTTTCTCAATTTCCGGTTTGGATTGTCCAGCTTCACTATCTATGGGATACTGACTAAAGGACTCTGGAGAAAGGGTGAAAGGAGAAACATGAGGTGGAGCTTCTTCACAAAGAATGTAGTGGGAATATGGGACGAGCTGCCGGTTGTAGTGGAAAATGAAGAGTCCGTTTTAAAATTTAGCCAGACTTTGGACAGGTACATGCATGGGAGGGTATGGAAGGCTATGGGCTGGGTGCAGTTCAGTGGGTCTCGGCGGAATAATAGTTCATAACAGACTAGAAGGGCCGAAATGTCTGTTTCTGTGCTGTAATGTTATGACTCATTGCCCACTCATATGATCCGAATATCACCAATGCAATGATTTGGTGCACATATATATATATATATATATATATATATAAAATCAATGCATGTATATAGTAACAGTGTTCTGTGTGGTTTATTGGCCCATGTGTTGTCTGATTTTATGTTAAAATTCACAGTTTGCCTGAGAGAGCCAAGGTGAAGGTTGACTACTGATAGAGTGTGAGACGGACTGAGCATGTGCTGAAAATTGTATAAACATTTCTGGATTGGATGATAAACCTCTACTGGGGGTGCTGTGGAGTGAATGGAGGCCCGGTGTGGAGGACAGTTTGGAATCCTGGAATTTCAAAAAGGATGAACATTCCGATAGCTTTATTTTAACAACAAAGTGAATTTTGTTCAAGTTGTTTTCTTCTGTTGAGATCTAAGATTTGAGTCTTGTGTGTTTTGTGTCTAAAATTTTCTGTGGGCTGTTTCGAAATATAACTTTCATTTTAATTCGATATGCTATATTTAGGCTGTGGAAGCTATTAGTTTTATACTGTTATATAAATTTGCATGGTAACCTGTGGGCATTGTTATAAATGGGGGGATTTGAGATTAACATTTGACGGTGATTTTTTTTGTTAATAAAGTAATTTTCCATCTTTATCCCCGTGTGATATGACTTCTTTGTGGTTGCTGGTTTGATATTGTAACAAAATGAAGTCACACACACACACACACACACACACACACACACACACACACGCACGCACGCACGCACGCATGCGCGCGCACACACACACACACACACACACACACACACACACACACACACACACACACACACACACACACACACACACACACACACACACACGCACGCGCGCACGCGCGCACACAGACACAAACACATTAATTTTCTGTGACCACAATAGTCACAGTCGTTCTTGTTTAACACTCCAGTGCCAACCAGGGGCGTAGTCCCCATGGTCAATCACAATCGAATGAGGGTGGAAGGGAGAGTTGGAGAAAGATAGAGAGACTAAAACAAAATACATACATACGCATCAATGGAACTTCGTTTCCAATCTTATGTCCAATAACGTGTCTAAATGCAGTAGAAATACTCATGTCTGTGTCATACGTCCAACATTGGTTTATTTTCTTTCCAAATCTGCATATAATTTGTATGATTTAATTGAGCACTAAACGGAAGATTCACATACAACGCCATTCCCTTCCTTGAAAGATAAATTTCACCACAATCTTCAGTTCCTCCCTGAATCTCCTCTGGGACAAGGTGTAGATACACGTGTTTGTGCAGGTACTGAGAAATTGAAACATGAATGCACATTGCTGCAGAATATATGTCGGGTTATTTAGATATCTGTCCGTGTAAAAATAATTTTGAATTTGCGATTTTGAGTAAAACACCACATAGGGGATCCACAACAAAATAAAATTGGCGGAGAGAGAGAACAATAAAACCATTGACTTTCTGCGTTTTACCGCCACCGGATCCGTCTCCTCCACGATGTTTTTCCGGATACTCCGACGTATTTCATTTGCCGCAACAATATGACGGACGGTCAAAGCGTTGAACAATACAATGAGGCCGATTGGCACTAAAGGTGTTGTGACGCTGATGAAGAGCGTGTATATTCTCCAGAAGGATGAGGTCGAATATTCAGCTTTGGGAATGCAGCGCCATGGCCAGTGGTCAATGAGGACCAAAGGTTTTATTACGAAGGCAAAGGGAACATACCTCACACAGCCCCATATTGTCACAATTACCATCACAACCGTGGCCGTTCGCTCGGTGCAATACCGCTCCCGCAGCCTCACACCACAAATTGCGACGTAGCGATCGAACGTGAAAGCCACCGTCATCCAGACGGAACAGTCCATGGCTACAAACCTCAGGACAAGGCTCAGCGTGCAGATTGGAGTGAAGAGCAAATACGGAGCAAAAATGTAGATGTTATTAACCTGCTCTAGCAACACCCCGATGAGCACACACATTAAATCAGCCATCGCCATTCCGACGAGGTAGCAAGTGATGCACCGTGATAGACCAAAATTCCTCCGCCACAGAAGCAAAATCGCAATTAAATTAACTGTAAAGACACAAAAAATCAGTTCCACAACGGCAACCCTGACCTTTCTCAATTTATATTTGTGCATGAAATCATTTTAATTTCTCCAACCTCCTGTAGGACGAGGATGGCTGCGGATCCGAGAGTGGGAACGCAATCACTCATTCTTTTCCTCTGCTTCCCCTACCGCCCACTTTCCCCTAAACCCCAGATGGACGAAAACGGAGGACCATAGTGCGAACTGAGAAGGGTTTAGATCGGTGACTCTGAACACCTCGTCGGTGAAGGGCCGATCAGCTCAGTCACCGAGACCATATCTGTGGCTTTTTAAGTATTTTATTTTATTTTTCCCATTGTAAACCACATCAAACAAAATATATATAAACTTTCTCATTAAATATACACAGTGGCATTTTCTACCTTCGCCCCAGACCTTCCCTTCCCCCTTCCCACTCCCTCCAAAACCAATAAAAAAATCAACATATTCCATACAATAAAACCATTAAACAATGTTATCCCACAATGAAAAATAAACACGAAAAATGTGTCATCTACCTTTCCACACTGGATCAAGTCATTTTGTCTTGTTATCATTTTCGGGGGTGGGGGTGCGAGGCAAGCCCTCGCTGTTATATTCCATGTATGGTTCCTAAATTCGTTTAAATAATGTGAGTTGTTTTAAAATTATATGTTATATTTTCGAATGGAATACATTTTATTCATTTCCATGTAACATTGCTGTTCTTTCAGGCTCACTTCCATTTTACAAGTTGGCATTATACTTCTATTTTGCTACTGCTAAGGCTATCATAATAAATCTTTTTGCGTTTTATCCCATTTGAGGTCCAATTCCTTAGTTCTTATACTACTTAGAAGAAAGATTTCTGAATGTTTTGATATGTTATTTTATGTGATTTTATTGAATATCCGATTTAGATCTTCCCAAAATATTTTCTCTTTTTCACATGCCCAGATAGCATGTACTGTTGTTCCCATTTCCTTCTTACAGCGATATCATCTATCTGATAATGTTGGATCCCATTTTCTTAACTTTTGGGGCGTGCTATATAACCTGTGCAACCAATTGTACTCGATCATGCGTAATCTTGTGTTCAGTATACTCTTCATAGTTCCAGAACATAACGTTTTCCATGTTTCATTTTTTAAAATCTTTATATTTAAATAATTTTCCCACTTTTGTTTGGGTTTATAGCATATTGCAACATTTTCATTATATTGCAGCTTAATGTACATGTTCGTTATAAATCTTTTCATTATCATTGTGCCTGAAATCACATATTCAGAGCTACTTTCTTCTGGTAATCTGAGCCTGTTGCCCAATTTATCTTTTAAATAAAGTTTGAATTGATGATATGGAAACATGGTACCATGCGTTTTTCCACATTTGTACTTCAACTGTTCAAATGTTAATAAATTATTTCCCTAAAAACAAATTTCTATTCTTTTGATTCCTTTTCTCTCCCATTCTCTCAAGGAAAGGTTATCTATTGTAAAAGGGATTAGCTGCTTTTGCATCAATATTAATTTTGATAATTGGTAATTTGTTTGTTTTTCCTTTCTAAGTGGATCTTCTTCCATATATTCAATGAATGATGCAGTACTGGCGAGCTTCTATATTGTACCAGCTTTTCATCCCACTTATAATAAATATGTTCTGGTACATTCTCCCCTAGTTTATCTAGCTCTATCTTAGTCCATCCTGGTAAAAATCTGATAAATACCTTAATTGTGCTGCTCTATAATAAATTTTAAAGTTTAGTTACTGCAAACAAATTTTGTTGTACCTCACTGTTAATTTTCTGAAAGCTATCCTCGTTTCCCCACTTTTCACAAGAAATTTCAAATGATTCTCTTTCGTTCATTAAAGAATTTCTCCGATAACGGAATCGGTAACGATTAAAATAAGTATTTAATCCTTGCTACATTCATTTAAATGCAATTTACCCTCCCTATCAACTTTAGCGCTAATTCTTTCCAATGTTCTAAGTCTTCCAGCAATTTCTTTATTTGTGGCTGCTAATTTAATTTGTACAGATGGCTTACATTATTATCGAACCGAATACCGAGGTATCGGATTGCATGTGTTTGCCATTTAAATGGCGATTCTTTTTTAAATTCTGTATAATCCGTATTACTCATTGGCATCACTTCACTCTGATTTGCGTTGATCTTGTCCCCCGATATTTCTCCATACTCGTTCAATTTCTTATGTAATTCTTTTATTGATATTTCTGGTTCTGTTCAGTATACTATGATGTGACCTGCAAATAAACTGATTTTATATTCCTTCTCCTTTACTTTAATCCCTTTTCTTTTATTTTCTGTTCTTATTAGTTCTGCCAATTGTTCTGTTGCTCAAGCGAACAGTGAACTGGAAAATGGATATCCCTGTCTAGTTGACCTACTTAATTTAAATTGGTTTGATACATATCCATGTAATGTGACCTTCGACAATAATCCATTTTATAATGCTTTAATCCAATTAATATATCTTTTCTGGTACATTGAACCTCTGTAATACTTTAAATCAATAATTCCATTCTACTCTTTCAAAGGCATTCTCTGCGTCTAATGCAGCAGCCACTGTTGGCTTCTTGTTTCCTTGAACAGCATGAAGTAGATTAATAAATATACAGACATTATCTGCTGTTCGTCTTTTCTTAATAAATACAGATTGATCTTGTTTTAATATTTTTGGTACACAATTGGCCAATCTTTCTGCTAATAATTTCGCTATTATCTTATAATCTGAATTAAATAGAGATATTGGTCTATATGATGCCAATGTTAGTGGATCCATTCCAGTCTTTGGTATTACTGTAATTATTGCGGTCTTACATGAATCTGGCTAGTCTTGTGTTTCTTCTATCTGGTTCATTACTTCCCGGAGAGGAGGAATTAATAACTCTTTAAATGTTTTATTGAATTCTATGGGGAATCCATCCTCTATAGACGTTTTGTTGTTCGGCAGCTATTTTAATATATCCTGTACTTTCTCTATTTCAAATGGTTTTCTCAGTTTGTCTTGTTCCTCTTCTTACAATTTCGGCTGTTGAAATTTAGATAAAAATTCCTCTACTTTATTACATTTCCCCTCATTTCCACTTTGGTACATTTGTTCATAAAATTCCTTAAATTTCGCATCAATATATATTAGGTTGTATGTAATTTGTTTGTCCTTTTTCCTTGAAGCCAATACAGTTTTATTTTTATCCTGTTCTGTTTTAAGCTGCCAAGCTAATATTTTATGTGATTTTATTTCTCCTAGTTCATAATACTTTTGTTTATTTTCATTATGTTCTTTTCCACCTTATACATTTGTAATGTTTCATACTTTATTTTTTGCCAGCCAACTCTCTCCCTTTTGTGACATCATCGCTTTTTAACAGTTTCTTTTTTATAGTTACTATCTCCCTTTTCAACTGCTCTATTTCCCAATTGTAGTCATTTTTCATGTTAGTTATATCTAACATGAAGCCTCTAATGAAGGCTTTTATTACGCCCCATAATATAAACTTTTCTTTCACTGATTCTGTATTTATTTCAAAATATGGTTTAATTTGTTGTTCAATAAACTCTAAAGTTTTGCTTTTTAAGTAGCATGGAGTTTAACGTCCATCTATATGACCTTGGTGGGATTTCCTCCAGTTCTATTGCTATTAACAGGGGTGAATGATCAGATAGTAATCTAGCTTTATATTCAGTTTTCCTTATTCTTTCTTGAATATGGGCTGACAACAAAAACATAACAATCCTCGAGTATGTTTTATGCCTACTTGAATAAAATGAGTGTTCCTTCTCTCTTGGGTGCTGTCTCCTCCATATATCCATAAGTTTCATTTTCTGCATTGATTTAATCATACATCTGGCCGGTTTATTCTTTTGTCCAGTTTTATCCAACATTGGATCCAAATTAAGGTTAAAATCCCTTCCTATGAATATATTTCCTGGTGTATCAACAATCATCAAAAATAACTTGCTTAAACTTTTGTTCCTCCTCAAAAGGTGCATATATATTGAGAAATTCCGTATTTATCGTTGCCAACACAAGTGTCTTACCAGGGATTCCAACCGCGACAAGTACCGGGTAGTAAATCCTGGCGATGTGGTAAATGGCTGGATAGTCCATGATCCTTGTGAAGCAAATTGCCTTTGACTGGTACCACTGAGGCGTTTAAACCACATTTATACAAGAGAAGCAAAGTCCGCTGAGACCAGGAGTCCGTCACGCCAGAAACAACACACTGAGTAAGTAATTTGAGAGAGATATTTTTAACCCGTGTGCCACCGTATAAGTGATTTGGCCCGTCATGGGAGAGCATGAATAGTACTTATGAATGGATCAATAATAATGTTTATAAAATTCTTATGAGAATTATGAAAATATTTCTTGTGTGGCTGCGTTCAGTGGCACAAATAAGAAAGCTGGTTCGGTTCAAGATTTAAACAATCGAGTTTAATCTTTTGGATTCCGGCCATTTCTAATCCTTCATAATATCTACTCCGGACTGGGCCACTGAGAAAACGACAGCACGGTCACCAGTTCGAAGCAGCAGCTGCTTGGGTGTATAACCAACCCAGAAAACGGGGATGCGGAGTTGATGATCTAGTTGGTCGTCCCTGGAAACGGAAACATGTAGTCCAAAGGGATAAAAAATATAATCCCAATGCATTTACGCAGGAAACAGGAGTGATAAATAAGGGCGGATGGGTTAGTGTAGCATTTAGCGCCAGGACTCGATTTTATTGGGAAACTTTATTTATAATTTAAAATACATATAAAAACAAATGAGAAGACAAACTAAACAGAAGTACCTTCTCCATCCCAACCCCCCACACACAACAGACCCCACAAGGGATGCCAAAATATCATATATCAGTTAATTAATTACAAACGCTGTGCGATATTTCAAATTGCAGTAAAAAAAAAGTTAAGATGTTTTTAACCCCATAAATTCCAAATAGCGTGGTCAGAGCAATGACTTTATAAAGCGCGAATGATCGGGACCAGGATTCGAATCTCACGTTGTATGTAAGTATTTCTACATTTTCCCCATGTCTGTGTTGGTTTTTACTGGGGATTCCGGTTTCCTCCCACCGTTCGTAACATAGCGGGGGCATAGGTTAATTGGGCAGCACGGACTCGGGGGCCGAAATGGCCGGTTATCGGGGCAATGTGTTCCTGACGCTCTGCCGACGATTGTGGAAAATCCCATGTCTGCAACACAGCTCAATGTAACAATTCTGACCAATCCGTGGGTTGCCCGGGTCACGGCTCCACACTCACGTCAATTGTCACTAAGTCTCACCCCCTTCACGCTTCGTCATCTTTCCCTGACTTCTCATATATCTATTCACCTGTTGTATAAGAAATATCAGCTCTGGGGTATTTCACAGTGACTCCACGTCTGCTTCAGGTGCTTTCGGTGACCGTTCCTCGCCGCTGCCCCCACATTTTGACCTGCTTCCATCCACGAATCCTCGAGGAGCTGCTGCGAGGGACATTTTGAACTCTGCGGACG
The DNA here is from genome assembly GCF_036971445.1 of Narcine bancroftii. Lineage (NCBI taxonomy): Eukaryota > Metazoa > Chordata > Chondrichthyes > Torpediniformes > Narcinidae > Narcine > Narcine bancroftii. The sequence continues at coordinate 184,681,316 of NC_091473.1, forward strand.
GGAGCTGTCCACCCCGCTCTTCACCGTATCTGCAGGTGCCTTTGACTGGCCACCTTCTGTAATAGCCCCCGCCCAAACTGGGGAAACCCCGATGCTCATTTAGAATACTGAGCACCTTATTTCCTGTCCCGCCAAGGCCCTTGTAAGGAGTTTCCTTGGTTAAATGGGGACATACCCAATTTGGGGAATTGACTCAATTTTGCTGACTGCAGTTTGTCTCCACTTTCCTTCCGTTTCCCATCCCAAACAAGGCCAAATAATGTGGAACATTGTATCAATGTGTTCTACCCTTCCATGAAATCACAGGCACATACGAAATAAGAGCATGAGTGGGACTTGGCACTTCGAGCCTGCTGTAAAACACATAAATGCTGGGGGAAGGGTTCAGTTATATGTGTATACATATAATGCGAGACCCGCCGCGTTCCTCCAGCAACTCTGTGTGTTTTCACTACTGTGACCTATTTCCCTCTTATTGGCTTCCTCGTCGCTGTTTGTGATGCTGCAGACAACCGTGTCGTCGTAGGCAAATTTTCATCTTGGATTTGAATTTTGCCTGAACACAAAGTCATGGGTGTAGATCCAGTGTAGGAGTTGGCTCTACACTGTAGATGCAGCAAACACTCCGTAACAGGACAGACCAGGCGATTGTGCCGTATACTCTTGTTTTAGACGCTATTTATGCCTGTTTGATATTGATCAACTTGCGCTCTGCGAGACGGTGGCGATGGATCAAATAGAAGAAATAACTGTACATCATTTTATATATAAATGGAATCCTTAATTTTACAAAAGTATAAACTGGCAGTATTGAAATATTTGATGGGGTACAGTAGAAATGGAATCAACTTCTCGGATCGAAAGGTAAAACTTCAGTTAAGGCACTGTTATATCAGAAACAGACCATTTCATTTTCTTTGAATAATCCTTTTTTGAATGATTGGGAATTAGAAGGAATGATATTAGTTTAGGATTGCTTTAAAGTAGATTTGTTTCTTTCGTTTAATAGACTAAGAAAGAAATTTGGAATATTACAAAACACTTCACTCGCTTATTTTATATATATATATAAATAATAAAGGATAAATGGGAAAATGTCCTATATATTCCTCCCGATGTGGACGAATGGTCAGATGCCTGGATAGTTTACAAAATTCATTCATGTACGTTCTAGTTAGTTACATATAATTTATTGCATCATTTATATTAACTCCTGAAAAATTGAAAAAATATGGATTTAGAGGGTCATATTTATGTTTTAGGTGTGGTGATCAGACAGGTAATTTTTTTACATCAGTGTGGGAATGGACAAAGGTTCAGACTTTTTGGGGAAAAGTAATTAAATGTTTGCGAGATTTATTCAAAATAGATTTATATGTTGATCCATGGGTATGTTGATTACGATATATGAATACAATTACGCCAAATGTACGTTTGGAGAAACGTCAAATTGCATTTATACTTCAAGGACTGGCGTTGGCAAGAAAATGTGTAGATGCTACTTGGAAAAATGAGGTTGAATTGAGTGTACAACAAAGGCATAATGAAATTCAATCATGTATTTATTTAGAGAAGATAACGTATAATTTGCGGAATAATAATTTTTTGGTTAAAATGTGGAGTTTATATTTGAAATGTATTGGTTTCCATGTTAAGTAAAAGTTTTGTAAGTGATGAAAGATGTAAATGTTTGTCACACCGTACAACAACCGGTTAAAACATGATATTATTGTGTTTTTCTTTAATAATGCACCGAGGTGTGGGGATGGTTGTAGAGGGTGGGATAGGTCAGTGTGGGAGGGAAGGAGGGTAGTAGAATTTTATAAAACATTTAAATAAAATTTATTTTTAAAAAGACGCGATTTAGAACGTTAGTCTGTGGAAATCTCTCTCTTTAACAGGAGTTTCTCAACTTCCGGTTTGGATTGTCCAGCTTCACTATCTATGGGATACTGACTAAAGGACACTGGAGAAAGGGTGAAAGGAGAAACATGAAGTGGAGCTTCTTCACAAAGAATGTAGTGGGAATATGGGACGAGCCAGTTGTAGTGGAAAATGAAGAGTCCGTTTTAATATTTAGCCAGACTTTGGACAGGTACATGCATGGGAGGGTATGGAAGGCTATGGGCTGGGTGCAGTTCAGTGGGTGTCGGCAGAATAATAGTTCATAACAGACTAGAAGGGCCGAAATGTCTGTTTCTGTGCTGTAATGTTATGACTCATTGCCCACTCATATGATCCGAATATCACCAATGCAATGATTTGGTGCATATATATATAGATATATATATATATCTATATATATATGTATATATAAATCTCTTGGTGCCTGCCACATTGACCACCGCCAGTGGGCTGATATCGCCTCAAACCGTGCATCTTGGCGCCTCACAGTTTGGCGGGCAGCAGCCTCCTTTGAAGAAGACCGCAGAGCCCACCTCACTGACAAAAGGCAAAGGAGGAAAAACCCAACACCCAACCCCAACCAACCAATTTTCCCTTGCAACCGCTGCAATCGTGTCTGCCTGTCCCGCATCGGACTGGTCAGCCACAAACGAGCCTGCAGCTGACGTGGACTTTTTACCCCCTCCATAAATCTTCGTCCGCGAAGCCAAGCCAAAGATATATATATATATATATATATATATATATATATATATAAAATCAATGCATGTATATAGTAACAGTGTTCTGTGTGGTTTATTGGCCCATGTGTTGTCTGATTTTATGTTAAAATTCACAGTTTGCCTGAGAGAGCCAAGGTGAAGGTTGACTACTGATAGAGTGTGAGACGGACTGAGCATGTGCTGAAAATTGTATAAACATTTCTGGATTGGATGATAAACCTCTACTGGGGGTGCTGTGGAGTGAAAGGAGGCCCGGTGTGGAGGACAGTTTAGAATCCTGGAATTTCAAAAAGGATGAACATTCCGATAGCTTTATTTTAACATCAAAGTGAATTTTGTTCAAGTTGTTTTCTTCTGTTGAGATCTAAGATTTGAGTCTTGTGTGTTTTGTGTCTAAAATTTTCTGTGGGCTGTTTCGAAATATAACTTACATTTTAATTCGATATGCTATATTTAGGCTGTGGAAGTTATTAGTTTTATACTGTTATATAAATTTGCATGGTAACCTGTGGGCATTGTTATAAATGGGGGGAATTGAGATTAACATTTGACGGTGATTTTTTTTGTTAATAAAGTAATTTTCCATCTTTATCCCCGTGTGATATGACTTCTTTGTGGTTGCTGGTTTGATATTGTAACAAAATGAAGTCACACACACACACACACACACACACACACACACACACACACACACACACACACACACGCACGCACACACGCACGCACGCACGCACGCATGCGCGTGCACACACACACACACACACACACACACACACACACACACACACCCATACACGCACGTGCACACGCGCGCGCACAGACACAAACACATTAATTTTCTGTGACCACAATAGTCACAGTCGTTCTTGTTTAACACTCCAGTGCCAACCACGGGCGTAGTCCCCATGGTCAATCACGATCGAATGAGGGTGGAAGGGAGAGTTGGAGAAAGATAGAGAGACTAAAACAAAATACATACAAACACATCAATGGAACTTCGTTTCCAATCTTATGTCCAATAACGTGTCTAAATGCAGTAGAAATACTCATGTCTGTGTCATACGTCCAACATTGGTTTATTTTCTTTCCAAATCTGCATATAATTTGTATGATTTAATTGAGCACTAAACGGAAGATTCACATACAACGCCATTCCCTTCCTTGAAAGATAAATTTCACCACAATCTTCAGTTCCTCCCTGAATCTCCTCTGGGACAAGGTGTAGATACACGTGTTTGTGCAGGTACTGAGAAATTGAAACATGAATGCACATTGCTGCAGAATATATGTCGGGTTATTTAGATATCTGTCCGTGTAAAAATAATTTTGAATTTGCGATTTTGAGTAAAACACCACATAGGGGATCCACAACAAAATAAAATTGGCGGAGAGAGAGAACAATAAAACCATTGACTTTCTGCGTTTTACCGCCACCGGATCCGTCTCCTCCACGATGTTTTTCCGGATACTCCGACGTATTTCATTTGCCGCAACAATATGACGGACGGTCAAAGCGTTGAACAATACAATGAGGCCGATTGGCACTAAAGGTGTTGTGACGCTGATGAAGAGCGTGTATATTCTCCAGAAGGATGAGGTCGAATATTCAGCTTTGGGAAAGCAGCGCCATGGCAAGTGGTCAATGAGGACCAAAGGTTTTATTACGAAGGCAAAGGGAACATACCTCACACAGCCCCATATTGTCACAATTACCATCACAACCGTGGCCGTTCGCTCGGTGCAATACCGCTCCCGCAGCCTCACACCACAAATTGCGACATAGCGATCGAACGTGAAAGCCACCGTCAACCAGACGGAACAGTCCATGGCTACAAACCTCAGGACAAGAGTCAGCGTGCAGATTGGAGTGAAGAGCAAATACGGAGCAAAAATGTAGATGTTATTAACCTGCTCTAGCAACACCCCGATGAGCACACACATTAAATCAGCCATCGCCATTCCGACGAGGTAGCAAGTGATGCACCGTGATAGACCAAAATTCCTCCGCCACAGAAGCAAAATCGCAATTAAATTAACTGTAAAGACACAAAAAATCAGTTCCACAACGGCAACCCTGACCTTTCTCAATTTATATTTGTGCATGAAATCATTTTAATTTCTCCAACCTCCTGTAGGACGAGGATGGCTGCGGATCCGAGAGTGGGAACGCAATCACTCATTCTTTTCCTCTGCTTCCCCTACCGCCCACTTTCCCCTAAACCCCAGATGGACGAAAACGGAGGACCATAGTGCGAACTGAGAAGGGTTTAGATCGGTGACTCTGAACACCTCGTCGGTGAAGGGCCGATCAGCTCAGTCACCGAGACCATATCTGTGGCTTTTTAAGTATTTTATTTTATTTTTCCCATTGTAAACCACATCAAACAAAATATATATAAACTTTCTCATTAAATATACACAGTGGCATTTTCTACCTTCGCCCCAGACCTTCCCTTCCCCCTTCCCACTCCCTCCAAAACCAATAAAAAAATCAACATATTCCATACAATAAAACCATTAAACAATGTTATCCCACAATGAAAAATAAACACGAAAAATGTGTCATCTACCTTTCCACACTGGATCAAGTCATTTTGTCTTGTTATCATTTTCGGGGGTGGGGGTGCGAGGCAAGCCCTCGCTGTTATATTCCATGTATGGTTCCTAAATTCGTTTAAATAATGTGAGTTGTTTTAAAATTATATGTTATATTTTCGAATGGAATACATTTTATTCATTTCCATGTAACATTGCTGTTCTTTCAGGCTCACTTCCATTTTACAAGTTGGCATTATACTTCTATTTTGCTACTGCTAAGGCTATCATAATAAATCTTTTTGCGTTTTATCCCATTTGAGGTCCAATTCCTTAGTTCTTATACTACTTAGAAGAAAGATTTCTGAATGTTTTGATATGTTATTTTATGTGATTTTATTGAATATCCGATTTAGATCTTCCCAAAATATTTTCTCTTTTTCACATGCCCAGATAGCATGTACTGTTGTTCCCATTTCCTTCTTACAGCGATATCATCTATCTGATAATGTTGGATCCCATTTTCTTAACTTTTGGGGCGTGCTATATAACCTGTGCAACCAATTGTACTCGATCATGCGTAATCTTGTGTTCAGTATACTCTTCATAGTTCCAGAACATAACGTTTTCCATGTTTCATTTTTTAAAATCTTTATATTTAAATAATTTTCCCACTTTTGTTTGGGTTTATAGCATATTGCAACATTTTCATTATATTGCAGCTTAATGTACATGTTCGTTATAAATCTTTTCATTATCATTGTGCCTGAAATCACATATTCAGAGCTACTTTCTTCTGGTAATCTGAGCCTGTTGCCCAATTTATCTTTTAAATAAAGTTTGAATTGATGATATGGAAACATGGTACCATGCGTTTTTCCACATTTGTACTTCAACTGTTCAAATGTTAATAAATTATTTCCCTAAAAACAAATTTCTATTCTTTTGATTCCTTTTCTCTCCCATTCTCTCAAGGAAAGGTTATCTATTGTAAAAGGGATTAGCTGCTTTTGCATCAATATTAATTTTGATAATTGGTAATTTGTTTGTTTTTCCTTTCTAAGTGGATCTTCTTCCATATATTCAATGAATGATGCAGTACTGGCGAGCTTCTATATTGTACCAGCTTTTCATCCCACTTATAATAAATATGTTCTGGTACATTCTCCCCTAGTTTATCTAGCTCTATCTTAGTCCATCCTGGTAAAAATCTGATAAATACCTTAATTGTGCTGCTCTATAATAAATTTTAAAGTTTAGTTACTGCAAACAAATTTTGTTGTACCTCACTGTTAATTTTCTGAAAGCTATCCTCGTTTCCCCACTTTTCACAAGAAATTTCAAATGATTCTCTTTCGTTCATTAAAGAATTTCTCCGATAACGGAATCGGTAACGATTAAAATAAGTATTTAATCCTTGCTACATTCATTTAAATGCAATTTACCCTCCCTATCAACTTTAGCGCTAATTCTTTCCAATGTTCTAAGTCTTCCAGCAATTTCTTTATTTGTGGCTGCTAATTTAATTTGTACAGATGGCTTACATTATTATCGAACCGAATACCGAGGTATCGGATTGCATGTGTTTGCCATTTAAATGGCGATTCTTTTTTAAATTCTGTATAATCCGTATTACTCATTGGCATCACTTCACTCTGATTTGCGTTGATCTTGTCCCCCGATATTTCTCCATACTCGTTCAATTTCTTATGTAATTCTTTTATTGATATTTCTGGTTCTGTTCAGTATACTATGATGTGACCTGCAAATAAACTGATTTTATATTCCTTCTCCTTTACTTTAATCCCTTTTCTTTTATTTTCTGTTCTTATTAGTTCTGCCAATTGTTCTGTTGCTCAAGCGAACAGTGAACTGGAAAATGGATATCCCTGTCTAGTTGACCTACTTAATTTAAATTGGTTTGATACATATCCATGTAATGTGACCTTCGACAATAATCCATTTTATAATGCTTTAATCCAATTAATATATCTTTTCTGGTACATTGAACCTCTGTAATACTTTAAATCAATAATTCCATTCTACTCTTTCAAAGGCATTCTCTGCGTCTAATGCAGCAGCCACTGTTGGCTTCTTGTTTCCTTGAACAGCATGAAGTAGATTAATAAATATACAGACATTATCTGCTGTTCGTCTTTTCTTAATAAATACAGATTGATCTTGTTTTAATATTTTTGGTACACAATTGGCCAATCTTTCTGCTAATAATTTCGCTATTATCTTATAATCTGAATTAAATAGAGATATTGGTCTATATGATGCCAATGTTAGTGGATCCATTCCAGTCTTTGGTATTACTGTAATTATTGCGGTCTTACATGAATCTGGCTAGTCTTGTGTTTCTTCTATCTGGTTCATTACTTCCCGGAGAGGAGGAATTAATAACTCTTTAAATGTTTTATTGAATTCTATGGGGAATCCATCCTCTATAGACGTTTTGTTGTTCGGCAGCTATTTTAATATATCCTGTACTTTCTCTATTTCAAATGGTTTTCTCAGTTTGTCTTGTTCCTCTTCTTACAATTTCGGCTGTTGAAATTTAGATAAAAATTCCTCTACTTTATTACATTTCCCCTCATTTCCACTTTGGTACATTTGTTCATAAAATTCCTTAAATTTCGCATCAATATATATTAGGTTGTATGTAATTTGTTTGTCCTTTTTCCTTGAAGCCAATACAGTTTTATTTTTATCCTGTTCTGTTTTAAGCTGCCAAGCTAATATTTTATGTGATTTTATTTCTCCTAGTTCATAATACTTTTGTTTATTTTCATTATGTTCTTTTCCACCTTATACATTTGTAATGTTTCATACTTTATTTTTTGCCAGCCAACTCTCTCCCTTTTGTGACATCATCGCTTTTTAACAGTTTCTTTTTTATAGTTACTATCTCCCTTTTCAACTGCTCTATTTCCCAATTGTAGTCATTTTTCATGTTAGTTATATCTAACATGAAGCCTCTAATGAAGGCTTTTATTACGCCCCATAATATAAACTTTTCTTTCACTGATTCTGTATTTATTTCAAAATATGGTTTAATTTGTTGTTCAATAAACTCTAAAGTTTTGCTTTTTAAGTAGCATGGAGTTTAACGTCCATCTATATGACCTTGGTGGGATTTCCTCCAGTTCTATTGCTAATAACAGGGGTGAATGATCAGATAGTAATCTAGCTTTATATTCAGTTTTCCTTATTCTTTCTTGAATATGGGCTGACAACAAAAACATAACAATCCTCGAGTATGTTTTATGCCTACTTGAATAAAATGAGTGTTCCTTCTCTCTTGGGTGCTGTCTCCTCCATATATCCATAAGTTTCATTTTCTGCATTGATTTAATCATACATCTGGCCGGTTTATTCTTTTGTCCAGTTTTATCCAACATTGGATCCAAATTAAGGTTAAAATCCCTTCCTATGAATATATTTCCTGGTGTATCAACAATCATCAAAAATAACTTGCTTAAACTTTTGTTCCTCCTCAAAAGGTGCATATATATTGAGAAATTCCGTATTTATCGTTGCCAACACAAGTGTCTTACCAGGGATTCCAACCGCGACAAGTACCGGGTAGTAAATCCTGGCGATGTGGTAAATGGCTGGATAGTCCATGATCCTTGTGAAGCAAATTGCCTTTGACTGGTACCACTGAGGCGTTTAAACCACATTTATACAAGAGAAGCAAAGTCCGCTGAGACCAGGAGTCCGTCACGCCAGAAACAACACACTGAGTAAGTAATTTGAGAGAGATATTTTTAACCCGTGTGCCACCGTATAAGTGATTTGGCCCGTCATGGGAGAGCATGAATAGTACTTATGAATGGATCAATAATAATGTTTATAAAATTCTTATGAGAATTATGAAAATATTTCTTGTGTGGCTGCGTTCAGTGGCACAAATAAGAAAGCTGGTTCGGTTCAAGATTTAAACAATCGAGTTTAATCTTTTGGATTCCGGCCATTTCTAATCCTTCATAATATCTACTCCGGACTGGGCCACTGAGAAAACGACAGCACGGTCACCAGTTCGAAGCAGCAGCTGCTTGGGTGTATAACCAACCCAGAAAACGGGGATGCGGAGTTGATGAGCTAGTTGGTCGTCCCTGGAAACGGAAACATGTAGTCCAAAGGGATAAAAAATATAATCCCAATGCATTTACGCAGGAAACAGGAGTGATAAATAAGGGCGGATGGGTTAGTGTAGCATTTAGCGCCAGGACTCGATTTTATTGGGAAACTTTATTTATAATTTAAAATACATATAAAAACAAATGAGAAGACAAACTAAACAGAAGTACCTTCTCCATCCCAACCCCCCACACACAACAGACCCCACAAGGGATGCCAAAATATCATATATCAGTTAATTAATTACAAACGCTGTGCGATATTTCAAATTGCAGTTAAAAAAAAGTTAAGATGTTTTTAACCCCATAAATTCCAAATAGCGTGGTCAGAGCAATGACTTTATAAAGCGCGAATGATCGGGACCAGGATTCGAATCTCACGTTGTATGTAAGTATTTCTACATTTTCCCCATGTCTGTGTTGGTTTTTACTGGGGATTCCGGTTTCCTCCCACCGTTCGTAACATAGCGGGGGCATAGGTTAATTGGGCAGCACGGACTCGTGGGCCGAAATGGCCGGTTATCGGGGCAATGTGTTCCTGACGCTCTGCCGACGATTGTGGAAAATCCCATGTCTGCAACACAGCTCAATGTAACAATTCTGACCAATCCGTGGGTTGCCCGGGTCACGGCTCCACACTCACGTCAATTGTCACTAAGTCTCACCCCCTTCACGCTTCGTCATCTTTCCCTGACTTCTCATATATCTATTCACCTGTTGTATAAGAAATATCAGCTCTGGGGTATTTCACAGTGACTCCACGTCTGCTTCAGGTGCTTTCGGTGACCGTTCCTCGCCGCTGCCCCCACATTTTGACCTGCTTCCATCCACGAATCCTCGAGGAGCTGCTGCGAGGGACATTTTGAACTCTGCGGACGGGAGCTGTCCACCCCGCTCTTCACCGTATCTGCAGGTGCCTTTGACTGGCCACCTTCTGTAATAGCCCCCGCCCAAACTGGGGAAACCCCGATGCTCATTTAGAATACTGAGCACCTTATTTCCTGTCCCGCCAAGGCCCTTGTAAGGAGTTTCCTTGGTTAAATGGGGACATACCCAATTTGGGGAATTGACTCAATTTTGCTGACTGCAGTTTGTCTCCACTTTCCTTCCGTTTCCCATCCCAAACAAGGCCAAATAATGTGGAACATTGTATCAATGTGTTCTACCCTTCCATGAAATCACAGGCACATACGAAATAAGAGCATGAGTGGGACTTGGCACTTCGAGCCTGCTGTAAAACACATAAATGCTGGGGGAAGGGTTCAGTTATATGTGTATACATATAATGCGAGACCCGCCGCGTTCCTCCAGCAACTCTGTGTGTTTTCACTACTGTGACCTATTTCCCTCTTATTGGCTTCCTCGTCGCTGTTTGTGATGCTGCAGACAACCGTGTCGTCGTAGGCAAATTTTCATCTTGGATTTGAATTTTGCCTGAACACAAAGTCATGGGTGTAGATCCAGTATAGGAGTTGGCTCTACACTGTAGATGCAGCAAACACTCCGTAACAGGACAGACCAGGCGATTGTGCCGTATACTCTTGTTTTAGACGCTATTTATGCCTGTTTGATATTGATCAACTTGCGCTCTGCGAGACGGTGGCGATGGATCAAATAGAAGAAATAACTGTACATCATTTTATATATAAATGGAATCCTTAATTTTACAAAAGTATAAACTGGCAGTATTGAAATATTTGATGGGGTACAGTAGAAATGGAATCAACTTCTCGGATCGAAAGGTAAAACTTCAGTTAAGGCACTGTTATATCAGAAACAGACCATTTCATTTTCTTTGAATAATCCTTTTTTGAATGATTGGGAATTAGAAGGAATGATATTAGTTTAGGATTGCTTTAAAGTAGATTTGTTTCTTTCGTTTAATAGACTAAGAAAGAAATTTGGAATATTACAAAACACTTCACTCGCTTATTTTATATATATATATAAATAATAAAGGATAAATGGGAAAATGTCCTATATATTCCTCCCGATGTGGACGAATGGTCAGATGCCTGGATAGTTTACAAAATTCATTCATGTACGTTCTAGTTAGTTACATATAATTTATTGCATCATTTATATTAACTCCTGAAAAATTGAAAAAATATGGATTTAGAGGGTCATATTTATGTTTTAGGTGTGGTGATCAGACAGGTAATTTTTTTACATCAGTGTGGGAATGGACAAAGGTTCAGACTTTTTGGGGAAAAGTAATTAAATGTTTGCGAGATTTATTCAAAATAGATTTATATGTTGATCCATGGGTATGTTGATTACGATATATGAATACAATTACGCCAAATGTACGTTTGGAGAAACGTCAAATTGCATTTATACTTCAAGGACTGGCGTTGGCAAGAAAATGTGTAGATGCTACTTGGAAAAATGAGGTTGAATTGAGTGTACAACAAAGGCATAATGAAATTCAATCATGTATTTATTTAGAGAAGATAACGTATAATTTGCGGAATAATAATTTTTTGGTTAAAATGTGGAGTTTATATTTGAAATGTATTGGTTTCCATGTTAAGTAAAAGTTTTGTAAGTGATGAAAGATGTAAATGTTTGGCACACCGTACAACAACCGGTTAAAACATGATATTATTGTGTTTTTCTTTAATAATGCACCGAGGTGTGGGGATGGTTGTAGAGGGTGGGATAGGTCAGTGTGGGAGGGAAGGAGGGTAGTAGAATTTTATAAAACATTTAAATAAAATGTATTTTTAAAAAGACGCGATTTAGAACGTTAGTCTGTGGAAATCTCTCTCTTTAACAGGAGTTTCTCAACTTCCGGTTTGGATTGTCCAGCTTCACTATCTATGGGATACTGACTAAAGGACACTGGAGAAAGGGTGAAAGGAGAAACATGAAGTGGAGCTTCTTCACAAAGAATGTAGTGGGAATATGGGACGAGCCAGTTGTAGTGGAAAATGAAGAGTCCGTTTTAATATTTAGCCAGACTTTGGACAGGTACATGCATGGGAGGGTATGGAAGGCTATGGGCTGGGTGCAGTTCAGTGGGTGTCGGCAGAATAATAGTTCATAACAGACTAGAAGGGCCGAAATGTCTGTTTCTGTGCTGTAATGTTATGACTCATTGCCCACTCATATGATCCGAATATCACCAATGCAATGATTTGGTGCATATATATATAGATATATATATATATCTATATATATATGTATATATAAATCTCTTGGTGCCTGCCACATTGACCACCGCCAGTGGGCTGATAACGCCTCAAACCGTGCATCTTGGCGCCTCACAGTTTGGCGGGCAGCAGCCTCCTTTGAAGAAGACCGCAGAGCCCACCTCACTGACAAAAGGCAAAGGAGGAAAAACCCAACACCCGACCCCAACCAACCAATTTTCCCTTGCAACCGCTGCAATCGTGTCTGCCTGTCCCGCATCGGACTGGTCAGCCACAAACGAGCCTGCAGCTGACGTGGACTTTTTACCCCCTCCATAAATCTTCGTCCGCGAAGCCAAGCCAAAGATATATATATATATATATATATATATATATATAAAATCAATGCATGTATATAGTAACAGTGTTCTGTGTGGTTTATTGGCCCATGTGTTGTCTGATTTTATGTTAAAATTCACAGTTTGCCTGAGAGAGCCAAGGTGAAGGTTGACTACTGATAGAGTGTGAGACGGACTGAGCATGTGCTGAAAATTGTATAAACATTTCTGGATTGGATGATAAACCTCTACTGGGGGTGCTGTGGAGTGAAAGGAGGCCCGGTGTGGAGGACAGTTTAGAATCCTGGAATTTCAAAAAGGATGAACATTCCGATAGCTTTATTTTAACATCAAAGTGAATTTTGTTCAAGTTGTTTTCTTCTGTTGAGATCTAAGATTTGAGTCTTGTGTGTTTTGTGTCTAAAATTTTCTGTGGGCTGTTTCGAAATATAACTTACATTTTAATTCGATATGCTATATTTAGGCTGTGGAAGTTATTAGTTTTATACTGTTATATAAATTTGCATGGTAACCTGTGGGCATTGTTATAAATGGGGGGAATTGAGATTAACATTTGACGGTGATTTTTTTTGTTAATAAAGTAATTTTCCATCTTTATCCCCGTGTGATATGACTTCTTTGTGGTTGCTGGTTTGATATTGTAACAAAATGAAGTCACACACACACACACACACACACACACACACACACACACACACACACACACACACACACACACACACACACACACGCACGCACACACGCACGCACGCACGCACGCATGCGCGTGCACACACACACACACACACACACACACACACACACACACACCCATACACGCACGTGCACACGCGCGCGCACAGACACAAACACATTAATTTTCTGTGACCACAATAGTCACAGTCGTTCTTGTTTAACACTCCAGTGCCAACCACGGGCGTAGTCCCCATGGTCAATCACGATCGAATGAGGGTGGAAGGGAGAGTTGGAGAAAGATAGAGAGACTAAAACAAAATACATACAAACACATCAATGGAACTTCGTTTCCAATCTTATGTCCAATAACGTGTCTAAATGCAATAGAAATACTCATGTCTGTGTCATACGTCCAACATTGGTTTATTTTCTTTCCAAATCTGCATATAATTTGTATGATTTAATTGAGCACTAAACGGAAGATTCACATACAACGCCATTCCCTTCCTTGAAAGATAAATTTCACCACAATCTTCAGTTCCTCCCTGAATCTCCTCTGGGACAAGGTGTAGATACACGTGTTTGTGCAGGTACTGAGAAATTGAAACATGAATGCACATTGCTGCAGAATATATGTCGGGTTATTTAGATATCTGTCCGTGTAAAAATAATTTTGAATTTGCGATTTTGAGTAAAACACCACATAGGGGATCCACAACAAAATAAAATTGGCGGAGAGAGAGAACAATAAAACCATTGACTTTCTGCGTTTTACCGCCACCGGATCCGTCTCCTCCACGATGTTTTTCCGGATACTCCGACGTATTTCATTTGCCGCAACAATATGACGGACGGTCAAAGCGTTGAACAATACAATGAGGCCGATTGGCACTAAAGGTGTTGTGACGCTGATGAAGAGCGTGTATATTCTCCAGAAGGATGAGGTCGAATATTCAGCTTTGGGAAAGCAGCGCCATGGCAAGTGGTCAATGAGGACCAAAGGTTTTATTACGAAGGCAAAGGGAACATACCTCACACAGCCCCATATTGTCACAATTACCATCACAACCGTGGCCGTTCGCTCGGTGCAATACCGCTCCCGCAGCCTCACACCACAAATTGCGACATAGCGATCGAACGTGAAAGCCACCGTCAACCAGACGGAACAGTCCATGGCTACAAACCTCAGGACAAGAGTCAGCGTGCAGATTGGAGTGAAGAGCAAATACGGAGCAAAAATGTAGATGTTATTAACCTGCTCTAGCAACACCCCGATGAGCACACACATTAAATCAGCCATCGCCATTCCGACGAGGTAGCAAGTGATGCACCGTGATAGACCAAAATTCCTCCGCCACAGAAGCAAAATCGCAATTAAATTAACTGTAAAGACACAAAAAATCAGTTCCACAACGGCAACCCTGACCTTTCTCAATTTATATTTGTGCATGAAATCATTTTAATTTCTCCAACCTCCTGTAGGACGAGGATGGCTGCGGATCCGAGAGTGGGAACGCAATCACTCATTCTTTTCCTCTGCTTCCCCTACCGCCCACTTTCCCCTAAACCCCAGATGGACGAAAACGGAGGACCATAGTGCGAACTGAGAAGGGTTTAGATCGGTGACTCTGAACACCTCGTCGGTGAAGGGCCGATCAGCTCAGTCACCGAGACCATATCTGTGGCTTTTTAAGTATTTTATTTTATTTTTCCCATTGTAAACCACATCAAACAAAATATATATAAACTTTCTCATTAAATATACACAGTGGCATTTTCTACCTTCGCCCCAGACCTTCCCTTCCCCCTTCCCACTCCCTCCAAAACCAATAAAAAAATCAACATATTCCATACAATAAAACCATTAAACAATGTTATCCCACAATGAAAAATAAACACGAAAAATGTGTCATCTACCTTTCCACACTGGATCAAGTCATTTTGTCTTGTTATCATTTTCGGGGGTGGGGGTGCGAGGCAAGCCCTCGCTGTTATATTCCATGTATGGTTCCTAAATTCGTTTAAATAATGTGAGTTGTTTTAAAATTATATGTTATATTTTCGAATGGAATACATTTTATTCATTTCCATGTAACATTGCTGTTCTTTCAGGCTCACTTCCATTTTACAAGTTGGCATTATACTTCTATTTTGCTACTGCTAAGGCTATCATAATAAATCTTTTTGCGTTTTATCCCATTTGAGGTCCAATTCCTTAGTTCTTATACTACTTAGAAGAAAGATTTCTGAATGTTTTGATATGTTATTTTATGTGATTTTATTGAATATCCGATTTAGATCTTCCCAAAATATTTTCTCTTTTTCACATGCCCAGATAGCATGTACTGTTGTTCCCATTTCCTTCTTACAGCGATATCATCTATCTGATAATGTTGGATCCCATTTTCTTAACTTTTGGGGCGTGCTATATAACCTGTGCAACCAATTGTACTCGATCATGCGTAATCTTGTGTTCAGTATACTCTTCATAGTTCCAGAACATAACGTTTTCCATGTTTCATTTTTTAAAATCTTTATATTTAAATAATTTTCCCACTTTTGTTTGGGTTTATAGCATATTGCAACATTTTCATTATATTGCAGCTTAATGTACATGTTCGTTATAAATCTTTTCATTATCATTGTGCCTGAAATCACATATTCAGAGCTACTTTCTTCTGGTAATCTGAGCCTGTTGCCCAATTTATCTTTTAAATAAAGTTTGAATTGATGATATGGAAACATGGTACCATGCGTTTTTCCACATTTGTACTTCAACTGTTCAAATGTTAATAAATTATTTCCCTAAAAACAAATTTCTATTCTTTTGATTCCTTTTCTCTCCCATTCTCTCAAGGAAAGGTTATCTATTGTAAAAGGGATTAGCTGCTTTTGCATCAATATTAATTTTGATAATTGGTAATTTGTTTGTTTTTCCTTTCTAAGTGGATCTTCTTCCATATATTCAATGAATGATGCAGTACTGGCGAGCTTCTATATTGTACCAGCTTTTCATCCCACTTATAATAAATATGTTCTGGTACATTCTCCCCTAGTTTATCTAGCTCTATCTTAGTCCATCCTGGTAAAAATCTGATAAATACCTTAATTGTGCTGCTCTATAATAAATTTTAAAGTTTAGTTACTGCAAACAAATTTTGTTGTACCTCACTGTTAATTTTCTGAAAGCTATCCTCGTTTCCCCACTTTTCACAAGAAATTTCAAATGATTCTCTTTCGTTCATTAAAGAATTTCTCCGATAACGGAATCGGTAACGATTAAAATAAGTATTTAATCCTTGCTACATTCATTTAAATGCAATTTACCCTCCCTATCAACTTTAGCGCTAATTCTTTCCAATGTTCTAAGTCTTCCAGCAATTTCTTTATTTGTGGCTGCTAATTTAATTTGTACAGATGGCTTACATTATTATCGAACCGAATACCGAGGTATCGGATTGCATGTGTTTGCCATTTAAATGGCGATTCTTTTTTAAATTCTGTATAATCCGTATTACTCATTGGCATCACTTCACTCTGATTTGCGTTGATCTTGTCCCCCGATATTTCTCCATACTCGTTCAATTTCTTATGTAATTCTTTTATTGATATTTCTGGTTCTGTTCAGTATACTATGATGTGACCTGCAAATAAACTGATTTTATATTCCTTCTCCTTTACTTTAATCCCTTTTCTTTTATTTTCTGTTCTTATTAGTTCTGCCAATTGTTCTGTTGCTCAAGCGAACAGTGAACTGGAAAATGGATATCCCTGTCTAGTTGACCTACTTAATTTAAATTGGTTTGATACATATCCATGTAATGTGACCTTCGACAATAATCCATTTTATAATGCTTTAATCCAATTAATATATCTTTTCTGGTACATTGAACCTCTGTAATACTTTAAATCAATAATTCCATTCTACTCTTTCAAAGGCATTCTCTGCGTCTAATGCAGCAGCCACTGTTGGCTTCTTGTTTCCTTGAACAGCATGAAGTAGATTAATAAATATACAGACATTATCTGCTGTTCGTCTTTTCTTAATAAATACAGATTGATCTTGTTTTAATATTTTTGGTACACAATTGGCCAATCTTTCTGCTAATAATTTCGCTATTATCTTATAATCTGAATTAAATAGAGATATTGGTCTATATGATGCCAATGTTAGTGGATCCATTCCAGTCTTTGGTATTACTGTAATTATTGCGGTCTTACATGAATCTGGCTAGTCTTGTGTTTCTTCTATCTGGTTCATTACTTCCCGGAGAGGAGGAATTAATAACTCTTTAAATGTTTTATTGAATTCTATGGGGAATCCATCCTCTATAGACGTTTTGTTGTTCGGCAGCTATTTTAATATATCCTGTACTTTCTCTATTTCAAATGGTTTTCTCAGTTTGTCTTGTTCCTCTTCTTACAATTTCGGCTGTTGAAATTTAGATAAAAATTCCTCTACTTTATTACATTTCCCCTCATTTCCACTTTGGTACATTTGTTCATAAAATTCCTTAAATTTCGCGTCAATATATATTAGGTTGTATGTAATTTGTTTGTCCTTTTTCCTTGAAGCCAATACAGTTTTATTTTTATCCTGTTCTGTTTTAAGCTGCCAAGCTAATATTTTATGTGATTTTATTTCTCCTAGTTCATAATACTTTTGTTTATTTTCATTATGTTCTTTTCCACCTTATACATTTGTAATGTTTCATACTTTATTTTTTGCCAGCCAACTCTCTCCCTTTTGTGACATCATCGCTTTTTAACAGTTTCTTTTTTATAGTTACTATCTCCCTTTTCAACTGCTCTATTTCCCAATTGTAGTCATTTTTCATGTTAGTTATATCTAACATGAAGCCTCTAATGAAGGCTTTTATTACGCCCCATAATATAAACTTTTCTTTCACTGATTCTGTATTTATTTCAAAATATGGTTTAATTTGTTGTTCAATAAACTCTAAAGTTTTGCTTTTTAAGTAGCATGGAGTTTAACGTCCATCTATATGACCTTGGTGGGATTTCCTCCAGTTCTATTGCTAATAACAGGGGTGAATGATCAGATAGTAATCTAGCTTTATATTCAGTTTTCCTTATTCTTTCTTGAATATGGGCTGACAACAAAAACATAACAATCCTCGAGTATGTTTTATGCCTACTTGAATAAAATGAGTGTTCCTTCTCTCTTGGGTGCTGTCTCCTCCATATATCCATAAGTTTCATTTTCTGCATTGATTTAATCATACATCTGGCCGGTTTATTCTTTTGTCCAGTTTTATCCAACATTGGATCCAAATTAAGGTTAAAATCCCTTCCTATGAATATATTTCCTGGTGTATCAACAATCATCAAAAATAACTTGCTTAAACTTTTGTTCCTCCTCAAAAGGTGCATATATATTGAGAAATTCCGTATTTATCGTTGCCAACACAAGTGTCTTACCAGGGATTCCAACCGCGACAAGTACCGGGTAGTAAATCCTGGCGATGTGGTAAATGGCTGGATAGTCCATGATCCTTGTGAAGCAAATTGCCTTTGACTGGTACCACTGAGGCGTTTAAACCACATTTATACAAGAGAAGCAAAGTCCGCTGAGACCAGGAGTCCGTCACGCCAGAAACAACACACTGAGTAAGTAATTTGAGAGAGATATTTTTAACCCGTGTGCCACCGTATAAGTGATTTGGCCCGTCATGGGAGAGCATGAATAGTACTTATGAATGGATCAATAATAATGTTTATAAAATTCTTATGAGAATTATGAAAATATTTCTTGTGTGGCTGCGTTCAGTGGCACAAATAAGAAAGCTGGTTCGGTTCAAGATTTAAACAATCGAGTTTAATCTTTTGGATTCCGGCCATTTCTAATCCTTCATAATATCTACTCCGGACTGGGCCACTGAGAAAACGACAGCACGGTCACCAGTTCGAAGCAGCAGCTGCTTGGGTGTATAACCAACCCAGAAAACGGGGATGCGGAGTTGATGAGCTAGTTGGTCGTCCCTGGAAACGGAAACATGTAGTCCAAAGGGATAAAAAATATAATCCCAATGCATTTACGCAGGAAACAGGAGTGATAAATAAGGGCGGATGGGTTAGTGTAGCATTTAGCGCCAGGACTCGATTTTATTGGGAAACTTTATTTATAATTTAAAATACATATAAAAACAAATGAGAAGACAAACTAAACAGAAGTACCTTCTCCATCCCAACCCCCACACACAACAGACCCCACAAGGGATGCCAAAATATCATATATCAGTTAATTAATTACAAACGCTGTGCGATATTTCAAATTGCAGTAAAAAAAAAGTTAAGATGTTTTTAACCCCATAAATTCCAAATAGCGTGGTCAGAGCAATGACTTTATAAAGCGCGAATGATCGGGACCAGGATTCGAATCTCACGTTGTATGTAAGTATTTCTACATTTTCCCCATGTCTGTGTTGGTTTTTACTGGGGATTCCGGTTTCCTCCCACCGTTCGTAACATAGCGGGGGCATAGGTTAATTGGGCAGCACGGACTCGTGGGCCGAAATGGCCGGTTATCGGGGCAATGTGTTCCTGACGCTCTGCCGACGATTGTGGAAAATCCCATGTCTGCAACACAGCTCAATGTAACAATTCTGACCAATCCGTGGGTTGCCCGGGTCACGGCTCCACACTCACGTCAATTGTCACTAAGTCTCACCCCCTTCACGCTTCGTCATCTTTCCCTGACTTCTCATATATCTATTCACCTGTTGTATAAGAAATACCAGCTCTGGGGTATTTCACAGTGACTCCACGTCTGCTTCAGGTGCTTTCGGTGACCGTTCCTCGCCGCTGCCCCCACATTTTGACCTGCTTCCATCCACGAATCCTCGAGGAGCTGCTGCGAGGGACATTTTGAACTCTGCGGACGGGAGCTGTTCACCCCTCTCTGCCCTGTCTCTGCAGGTGCCTTTGACTGGCCGCCTACTGTAATAGACCCCGCCCCAACTGGGGAAACCCCGATGCTCATTTAGAATACTGAGCACTTTATCTCCTGTCCCGCCAAGGCCGATGTAAGGAGTTTCCTTGGTGAAATGGGGACGCACCCAATTTGGGGAATTGCCTCAATTTTGCTGACTGCAGTTTGTCTCCACTTTCCTTCCGTTCCCCATCCCAAACAAGGCCAAATAATGTGGAACATTGTATCAATGTGTTCTACCCTTCCATGAAATCACAGGCACATCCGAAATAAGAGCATGAGTGGGATTTGGTACTTCGAGCCTGCTGTAAAACACATAAATACTGGAGGAAGGGTTGAGTAAACATTGGGAATATATATATTTGAACCTCCTTTGGACGCTGCGAGATCGTCAGTGTTCCTCCAGCAACTCTGTGTGTTTTCCTCTTATTGGCTTCAGCGTCGCTGTTTGCGATGCTGCAGACAACCCTGTCGTCGTCGGCAAATTTTCAGCTTACATTTGAATTTCGCCAGGACACAAAGTCATGGGTGTAGATCGACTATAGGAGTTGGCTCTACACTGTCGGTGCAGGAAATACTGCGAAAAAGGACAGACCAGGCGATTGTGTAAACTCTTGTTTAAGACGCCATTTATGCCTGTTTGATATTGATCAACTTCCGCTCTGCGAGACGGTGGCGATGCATCAAATAGAAGAAATAACTGTACATCATTTTAGATGTAAATGGAATCCATAGTTTTTACAACAGTTTAAACTGCCAGTTTTGAAACATTTGATGGGGTACAATAGAAACGGAATCAACTGATAGGATCGAAAGGTAAAACTTCAGTTAAGGCACCGTTATGCCAGAAACAGACCATTTCATTTTCTTTGAATAATCCTTTTTTGAATGATTGGGAATCAGAAGGAATAATATTAGTGGAGGATTGCTTTAAAGCAGATTTTTTTCTTTCGTTTAATAGACTAAGAGTGACATTTGGAATATAACAACACTTCACTCGCTTATTTTTAAGTACGAGATTTGTATTTGAAAGCAACGATGGTGAGTTTTATTATCTGGTGATACGAAATTTGAGAGATTAATTGTTGATACGGGTAGAAAGGGATTTATTTCATAAATGTACCTGTTATTACAGGAAACGATGTAAAGGTAGGTGCATAACTATCTATCTATCTATCTATCTATCTATCTATCTATCTATCTATCTATCTATCTATCTATCTATCTATCTATCTATCTATCTTTCTATCTATCTATCTATCTATCTATCTATCTATCTATCTATCTATCTATCTATCTATCTATCTATCTATCTATATCTATAATAAAGGATAGATGGGAAATATTCCTACCTCTGTGGACGAATAGTCAGATGACTGAATAGTGTTACAAAATTCATTAATGTACGTTATAGTTAGTTAATTATAATATATTGTATCATTTATATTAACTCCTGAAAAATTGAAAAAATATGGATTTAGAGGGTCAGATTTATGTTTTTGGTGTCGTGGTCAGACAGGTAAATTTTTACATCAGTGTGGGAATGGACAAAGGTTCAGACTTTTTGGGGAAAAGTAATTAAATGTTTGCGAGATTTATTCAAAATAGATTTATATGTTGATCCTTGGGTATGTTGATTGCGATATAGGAATACAATTAGGGAAAATGTACGTTTGTACAAACGTCAAATTGCATTTACACGTTAAGGACTGGCGTTGGCGAGAAAATGTGTAGATGTTACTTGGAAAAATGAGATTGAATTGAGTATACAACAATGGCATAAGGGAATTTAATCATGTATTTATTTGAAGAAGATAACGTATAATTTGCGGAATAATAATTGTTTTGTTAAGCTGTGGGGTTTATATTTGAAATGTATTGGTTTCCATGTTAAGTAAAAGTTTTATAAGTGATGAAAGATGTAAATGTTTGGCACACCGTAAAACAACCGGTTATAACATGATATTATTGTGTTTTTCTTTAATAATGCACCGAGGTGTGGGGTTGGTTTTAAAGGGTGGGATAGGTCCGTGGAGGAGGGAAGGAGGATAGTAGAATTTTATAAAATATTTAAATAAAATTGTTAAAAAAAGGCGCGATTTAGGACGGTAGTCAGTGGAAGTCACTCTTTTTAATAGCAGTTTCTCACTTTCCGGTTTGGATTGTCCAGCTTCACAATCTGTGGGATACTGACCAGAGGACACCGGAGAAAGGGTGAAAGGAGAAACATGAGGTGGAGCTTCTTCACAAGGAGTGTAGTGGAAATGTGGGACGAGCTGCCAGTTGTAGTGGAAAATGAAGAGTCCGTTTTAAAATTTAGCCAGACTTTGGACACGTACATGCATGGGAGGGTATGGAAGGCTATGGGCTGGATTCAGTTCAGTGGGTCTCGGCAGAATAATAGTTCATAACAGACTAGAGGGCAGAAGGGCCTGTTTCTGTGCTGTAATGGCATGGTTCCTTGCCCACACATATGATCCGAATATAAAAAATGCAATCATTTGGTGCATATATATATAATCAATGTATGTATATTGTAACAGAGTTCTGTGCTATGTATTGGCCTATGTGCTTTGTGGTTTTATTTTAAAAATTGATAGCTTGCCTGAGAGAGCCAAGGTGAAGGTGATCTGCTGAGAGAGTGGGAGAGTGACTGTGCATGTGCAGAAAATTATCTAAATATTTCTGGACTTGTATGGTAAAACACTTTTGGGGGTGCTGAGGAGTGAAAGGATACCCGGAGCATGAGTCATGGTCTGGCGGACTGTTTGGAATGTTGGGATTTCAAAAAAGATGAACATTCCAAAGACAGACAGAAGGATCCAGACAAGCCAGTGGTTCCTCTCTCTGCAATCAACACAAAACAACTTCGAATGCTGTGCTCTCTCTCTGTCAAAGATCATTTGGCGTCAGTTTACTAAACAAACTGAATTTTGTTTATGATCTTTTCTTCAGTTGAGATCGAGGTTTTATGAGTCTTGTGTGTTTTGTGTCTCAATTTTTCTGTGGGCTGTTTGGAAATATATCTTAGATTTTAATTCCAAATATTATATTAAGGCTGGGCAATTTATTTGATTTACAATGTTATAGAAATTTGCATTGTAACCAGATGGCATTGTTATAAAATAGGGCATTTTGCATTAAAATTTGAAGGTGAGTTTGTTGTTAATAAAGTAATTGTTCATCTTTAACCCTGTGTGATATGCCTTCTTTGTGGGTGCTGAATTGATCTTGTAACAAAATACACACACACACACACACACACACACACACACACACACACACACACACACACACACACACACACACACACACACACACACACACACACACACACACACACACACACACACACACACGTTAATATTCTGTGCGCTCAGTAGTCACAGTCGTCCTAGTTCAATACTCCAGTGATATCCAGCAGCGAAGTAGACAGTGGAGTAGAAAGAGTGGCGGGAAACATAGGTGGGCAAACAGAATTGTGGAAGCACAGGGGTGGAAACAGAGGTTTGGAAATTGAGGAGGAGAACGAAAGGGGTGGAATCAGAGGGACGGAGTCAAACTGGTGGTAATAGAGGGCAGAAATAGAGTTGTGTTAAAAGAGCAGTAGAAACAGTGGAGGGGAAAGAGAGGTGGGACAACAAAGGGATGGAAACAGAGGAGTGGGAACAAAGAGGTTGAAACGGAGGATTAGAAACAGAGGGGTGGAAAGAAAGGTCGGGAAACAGATGGGTGGAATCAGAGTGGTGGAAACGGTGGATGGGAAACAGAGGTGGTAAAACAAAGTGGTGGTAACAGAGGAGTGGGAACAGAGTTTGAAACAGAGGATTAGAAAGAGAGGGGTGGAAAGAAAGGTCGGGAAACAGATCGGTGGATTCAGTGGTGTGGAAACAGAAGAGGAGAAACAGAGGGGGATAACTGTTGAGTAGAATCAGAGGTGGGGATACAGACGTGCCAATGCAAATAGGTTGAAACAGAGGGGTAGTAACTGTGGTGGGGAACAGAGAATTGGTAAAAGAGGGGTAGTAACAGATGAGCTGAAACAGAGGTGGCGAAATAGAGCATTGTAAAGAAGGGTGTAAAAATGGATAGAAACAGTGGAGTGGGAACAGAGGTCGGGAAAAAGATCGGGGGAATCAGAGGGGTGGAAACGGTGGTGGAGAAACAGGTGGAAAGAATTGAGGGGAAACGGAGGTGGGTATACAGAGGTGTGGTGTGGAAACAGGGAGGTAGAAAGAGAGGGGCTGACACTGAGGATTGGAAACAGACGGCGAGAAACAGAGGGTTAAAAACATAGGTGGAGACACAGATGTGGAGATACGGAATATGGATAAACAGGTGTGAAAACAAAGGGTTGGAAATTGAGGGGTGGAGTCAGAAGGCTGATAGCAGATTGGTAGAAGCAGTGGAGGTTAAACAGAGGTGTGGAAACATCGGGGTGGAAACACAGGACTGGAAACAGAAGGATGGAAACAGAGGATTTGAAACAGAGGATTTGAAACATTGCTGTGGAATCAGAGGGGTTGAAGCTGACAGCTGACGTGTGGAAACAAATGTCTGGAGACAGTGGGGTAGAAAGTGTAGAGGGAAATACAGGTGGGCAAAACGAGTTATGGAAGCACAGGGGGGACAGAGATTTGGAAACTGAGGGGGGTAACAAAGTGGTGGATACAGAGGGCTGGAGTCAAAGAGGTGGTAACAGAGGTGCAGAAATAAAGTTGTGTAAAAAGAGCGGTAGAAACAGAGGATTATAAACAGAGGGGTAGTAACAGTGGTGGGGAATCAGAGGATTTGAAACAGAGGGGTGGAGATAGAGGATTAGAAACTGAGGAGCAGTAAAAGAGGAGGTGAAACAGAGGTGGCGAAATAGAGCATTGGAAACAAGTGTGGAAACAATGGATAGAAACAGTTGGGTTAAAACAGAGGTCGGGAAACAGATGGGTGGAATCAGAAGGGTGGAAACAGAGGTGGAGAAACAGAGATGGGAAGAGTTCAGGAAAACGGAGGTGGGGATATAGAGGTGTGAAGAAGGACGTTTGTAAACAGAGAGGTAGAAACAGAGGGGCTGAAACTGAGGTTTGGAAACAGAGGGTTAAATATAGAGGGGTGAAAACACAGGTGGATAAACAGATGTGGGGAAACAGAATATGGAAATGCAGGTGTGAAAACAGAGGTCCAGAAACTGAGGGCTTGAGTCAGATGGCTGATAACAGATGGGTAGAAACAGTGGAGGATAAACAGAGGTGTGGAAACACCGTGATGGTAACACAGGACTGGAAACAGGGGGTGGAAACAGAGGCGTTAATAAAGAGGATTAGAAACAGTGCTGTGGAATCAGAAGGGTGGAGACCGACGTGTGGAAACAAAGGCCTGGAGACTGAGGAGTATAAGCCATGGAGGGGAAATTAAAGGTGGCGAAACCGAGTTGTGGAAACACAAGTGTGGAAACAGTGGTTTGGAAACTGAGGAGGGGAATGAGAGGGGAGGAAACAGTGGGATGGAGTTAAAGGGGTGGTAATAGAGTGCAGAACCAGAGTTGTGTTCAAAGAGCGGTAGAAACAGTGGAGGGGAAACAGAGTTTGGACATCAAAGGGGTGAAAACAGAGGAGTGGGAACAGAGAGGTTGAAACACAGGATTATAAACAGAGGGGTGGAAAGAAAGGTCGGGAAACAGATGGGTGGAATCATAGGGGTGGAAAGAGAAGTGGAGAAACAGAGGGGGTAACAGTTGAGTGGAATCAGAGGTGGGGATACAGAAGTGCTGATGCAGATAGGTAGAACCAGAGGGGTAGTAACAGTGGTGGGGAACAGAGGATTGGTAACAGACGGGTAGTAACAGATGAGTTGAAATAGAGGTGGCGAAATAGAGCATTGTAAACAAGGGTGGAAAAATGAATAGAAACAGTGGGGTTGAAACAGAAGTCGGGATAAAGATGGGTGGAATCAGAGGGGTGGAAACGGTGGTGGAGAAATAGAGGGGGAAAGAGATGAGGGGAAACGGAGGTGGGGATACAGAGGTGTGAAGAATGAGGTGTGGAAACAGAGAGGTAGAAATAGATGGGTTTACACTGAAGATTGGAAACAGATGGTTAAAAATAGAGGTGGAGAAACAGATGTGGAAATACAGAATATGCAAAAACAGGTGTGGAAACAGAGGGTTATAAACTGAGGGGTGGAGTCAGAGGGCTGATTACAGATGGGTAGAAACAGTGGATGGTAAACAGAGGTGTGGAAACATCAGGGTGGAAACACAGGACTGGAATCAGAGGGGTGGAAACAGAGGATTTGAAAGGGTGCTGTGGAATCAGACAGGTGGAAACTTACGTGTGGAAAGAAAGATCTGTCAATCACGATCGAATGAGGGAGGGAGAGTTGTAGAAATATAGAGAGACAAAAAGAAAATACATACATACACATCAACGGAACTTCGTTTCCAATCTTAAGTCCAATAACGTGAATACCTGCGCTGGAAATACTCATGTCTGTGTCACATGTCGCAACATCGGTTTATATTCCATCCAAATCAGGAGATCACTTGTAAGATTTATTTGAGAACTTAACAGAATATTCACATACAACGCTATCCCCTTCACGTAAAGAGATATTTCACCGCAATCTTCAGCTCCTCCCTGAATCTCCTCTGGGACAGGTGTCGATACACTTGTTGGTGAGGTAGTGCGGAATTGAAGCATGAATGCACATTGCTGCAGAATATATGTTGGGTTACTTCGATATCTGTCTGTGTAAAAATTATTTTGAGTTTACCATTTTGAGTGAAACAGACATAGGGGATCCACAACTAAATAAAATTGGCGGAGAGAGAGAACAACAAATCCATTGACTTTATGCGTTTTTGTGCCTCCGGATCCAGCTCGTTCACAATATTTTTCCAGAGACCCCGACGTATTTCATTTCCCGCAACAAGATGATGCACGGTAAAGGCATTCAACAATACAATGAGGCTGATTGACAATAACGGTGTGGTGACACTGATGAAGACCGTGAAAATTCTCCAGAAGAATGAGGCTGAATATACAGCTTTGGGAATGCAGCGCCATGGCAAGTGGTCAATGAGGACCTAAGGTTTTATTCCGAAGACGTAGGGAATGTACCTCACACAGGCCCATATTGTCACAATTTCCTTCACAACCATAGCCTTTCGGTCAGTACAGCACCTTTCCCACAGCCTCACACCACAAATTGCAACGTCGCGATCAATTGTGAAAGCCACTAT
Source organism: Narcine bancroftii (assembly GCF_036971445.1). Taxonomy (NCBI): domain Eukaryota; kingdom Metazoa; phylum Chordata; class Chondrichthyes; order Torpediniformes; family Narcinidae; genus Narcine; species Narcine bancroftii. The sequence continues at coordinate 184,708,977 of NC_091473.1, forward strand.
CAGCCTGACGGAACAGTCCATGGCTACCAACCGAAGAACAAGTGTCAGCGTGCAGATTGGAGTGAAGAGCAAATATGGAGCATAAATGTAGATGTTATGCACCGTGACAGACCACAATTCCTCCTCCATAGGATCACAATCGCAATTAAATTAACTGTAAAGACAGAAAAAAGTCAGTTCAACCACGCCAATCCGTATCCTTTTCAGGTTATATTTGTGCCCGAAAACTTTGTCATTTCTCCGACCTTCTGCGAACGAGGTAGCGAGTGATCCACCGTGACAGATCACAATTCCTCCACCACAGGATCATAATCGCAAGTAAATTAACTGTGAAGACAAAAAAGAAGTCAGTTCCATCGCTCCAAGCCGGATCCTTTTCAATTTATATTTGTGCCCGAAAACGTTGTCATTTCTCCCACCCTATGTCGGAAAAGGATGGCTGAGGATCAGAGAGTGGGAACGGAGCGGGTCCGGTCTCTTTCTCTCTCACTCATTCTTTCCCTCTGCCAGCACCAACTTTTACCCCAACCCCAGATAGATGAAAACAGCGGACAGGCGTGTCATCAGAGAGTGGTTTAGATCGGTGACTCTGAACACTTGGTTGGTGAAGGGCCGATCTGCTCAGTCACCGAGACCAGATCAGTGACTTTTTAAAATAATTTTCTTTTATTTTTCCCACTATGAACCATATCAAACAAAATATATACATTAAATATACACAGTGGCATTTTCTACCTTCGCCCCATACCTTTCCTGCCCCCTTCCAAACCCCTCCAAAACCAATAAATAATCAACATATACAATACAATAAAACCATTAAACAATGTTGTCTGATGATGAAAACTAAACACGAAAAATGTGTCATCTACTTTTCCACACTGGATCAAGTCGTTTTGTGTTCTTATCATTTTCGGGGGTGGAGGTGCGAGGCAAACCCTCTCTACTATATTCCATGTATAGTTCCCAAATTTGTTCAAATAATGAGACTTTATTTTTTAAAATATATGTTATTTTTTCCAATGGAATATATTTAATCATTTCCATGTACCATTGCTGTATTTTCAGGCTCTCTTCCTTTTTCCAATTTAACATTATACATTTTTTTTGCTACTGCTAAGGCTATCAGAAAAAATCTTTTTTGCATTTGAGGCCTAATTCCTTAATTCCTATAAACTTAGAAGAAAGATCTCTGGATTTCTTGGCATGTTATTTTTTTGTGATTTTATTTAATATCTGATTTAGATTGTCCCAAAACATTTTCACTTTCTCACATGCCAAAATTGCATGTACTGTTGTTCCCATTTCCTTCTTACAGCGCAACCATCTATCTGATAATGTTGGATCCCATTTACTTAACTTTTGGGGTGTGCTATATAACCTGTGCAACCAATTATACTGTATCATGCATAACCTCGTGTTTATTACACTCTTCATATTTCCAGAATATTGCTTTACCCAGGTTTCATTTTTTTTATCTTTATGTTTAAACCCTTTTCCCACTTTTGTTTGGGTTTATAGCTTATTTCATCATTTTTCATATATTGCAGCTTAATGTACATGTTCGTTATAAATTTTCTATCATTGTGCCTGAACTCACATATTCAAGGCTGCTTTCTTCTGGTAATCTGAGTTTGTTGCCAAATTTATCCTTTAAATAAGTTTTGAATTGATGATATGCAAACATTTTACCATGAGGTATTCTATATTTGTGCTTCAACTGTATAAATGTTGATATAGTATTTCCCAAAAAAGCAATTGTCTAAAAATTTGTATTCTTTTCTCTCCCATTCTCTAAAGGAAAGTTTATGTATAGTAAAAATGGATTAGCGGATTTTGCATCAATATTAATTTTGATAATTTGTAAATTGCTTTTATTTTTTCCTTTCTAAGTGGATCGTCTTCCATATATTGAATAAATGATGCAATACTGGTTAGCTTTTATATTGTACCAGCTTTTCATCCCACTTAGAAATTATTTTTGGGTACCTTCTCCCTCTTTTATCTAGTTCTATTTTACTTCAATCTGGTTTTTCCTCTGTCTGGTACAAATCTGATAACTACCTTAATTGTGCTGCTCTATGTTATTTTTTAAAGTTTGGTAACTGCAAACTATCTTAGTTGTACCTCTGTGTTAATTTATCTAATGCTCTCCTCGTTTTCCCCCTTTCCACAAGAATTTCCTTATTATTCTCTTTAGTTAAGTAAAGAATTTCTCTGTTAAGGAAATTGGTAACGAATGAAATAAGTATTTTATCCTTGGGAAGAGATTCATTTTAATGCAATTTACCCACCCTATCAACGTTAGCGGTAATTCATTACAATATTCTAAGTCTTCATGAAATTAATGCCTGATAATTTAATTTGTACAGGTGGCTTAAGTTATTCTCTAACCTTATATCTAGGTGTCTTGGGTAAACTTATACTCTCATTTTGTTCGTTTTAGATTGGTCAGAGTGTTCGAGCTACCGAAAGAAAATAGACACACACACCGAGAGCAGTGTAGTTTATACAAATGTTTATTACAAATTCAAAAACTGATTTCAAACTACAATATGCAAGCCCTTCCCAACTATACTTATCAACGCCTGGACTGGTCCCAACTGCCGAAGGGAGGCAATGACTGTACACTTGTAGTAGGTTGTCAGGGCGCTGGTAGCAGCTTCCCAACCTCCCCCGACCAGGATGTTGGCTGGACTCTAGAAGGTTCTTCTTGCTGAGAGATGTTGCCACCTTTCGGAGAGTCTCTCTCTTCAACAGCGGGACCATGGCTTATATTACCCAAAAACTGCTTACCCAAACACCTATTCCCAGCACAGCAAGAAAGATAAGCGAGCAAGCTAGCATGCTAGGCTTCTATCGAATAACATAATTTTCAGCTTATTGCTTTGAATACAATGGTTTATTTTGATTCAAGGATAGGCCTCTGAGAGTCTGTGACCAAAACAAGCAGGAAGATTAAATGTTCTTGGTACACAGAAGTCCTTTCGTCAGGTAACTGCATCTCTGGCCCCTCGGTGGAATTTAGCTTTTGTCTGCTGATTCTAAAAAAAACAAGTAGGTTCTCAGCCTTGCAGAAGCAAAGGCTGCAAAAGTAAAAAAACACAATTAGAATCTTCCATTACATTACACTAGGTATCAGATTTCTTTTGATTGCCATTTCATGGTGATTCTTTTTTTAAATTTCTGTATAATTCGCATTAACCATTGGCATCACTTCCATTTTATTTTCGTTGATCTTGTACCCCGATATTTCTCCATACTCGTTCAATTTCTTACATAATTCTTTTGATGATATTTCTGGTTCTGTTATGTATACTATGATTTCATCTGCAAATAAACTGATTTTGTACTCCTTCACCTTTATTTTTATCCCTTTTCTTTTATTTTCTGTTCTAATCAGTTCTGCCAATTGTTCTATTTCTAAAGCGAACAGTGAGGGGGATAATGGACATTCCTGTCTAGTTGACCTACTTAATTTAATTGGTTTTATACATGTCCATTTACTGTTAATTTCACAATTGCTCCATTATATAATGCTTTAATCAAATAATATGTTTTTTCTGGTAGATTGAACCTCTGTCATACTTTAAATAAATAATTCCATTCTGCTCTGTCAAAGGTTTTTCTGTGTCTAATGCAACAGCCACTGATGGCTTCTTGATTCCTTGAAATGCATGAATTAGTTTAATAAATTTACAGACATTATTCACTGTTCGTCTTTTCTTCATAAATCCAGTTTGAGCTTGTTTTACTATGTTTGGAACACAATGTGCCAATCTGTTTGCTAATAATTTCACTATTATCTTATAATCTGAATTAAGTAAAGATATTGGCCTATATGATGGTGGTGTTAGTGAATCCTTTCCATCTTTAATTGCATCTGTAATTGCATCTGTAATTGCTGTCGTACATAAATCTGGCAAGTTTTGTGTTTCTTCTAACTGGTTCATTACTTCCAGGAGAGGGGGAATTAATAATTCTTTAAATGTTTTATAAAATCCGATTGTGAATCCATCCTCTCCAGGCATTTTATTGTTCAGCAGCTTTGTTAATATATTCTGTACTTCCTCTATTTCAAATGGTTTTTATCATATTTTTTGTTCCTCTTCTTGCAATTTCGGCAGTTCAAGTTTAGCTAAAAACATTTCTATTTTCTCATTTTTCCCCTCGTTTTCAGTTTGATGTAATGGTTCATAAAATTCCTTAAAGTTATCATTAATCTCTATTAGGTTATATGTAATTTGTTTGTCCCTTTTCCTTGATGCCAATACAGTTCTTTCAGCTAGTTCAGTTTAAAGTTGCCAGGCTAATATTTTATGTGTTCTTTCTCCCAGTTCGTAATACATTTGCTTTATTTTCATTATGTTTTTCTCCACCTTATTCATTTGTAATGTTTTGTACTTTATTTTATTGTCCGCCAATTCTCTACTTTTTGTTATATCATCCCTTTTTACTAGTTCCTTTCTGTAGTTACTATCTCCCTTTCCAACTGCTCTATTTCCCGATTGAAGTCCTTTTGCAGCTGAGTAACATATTGTATTATCTCCCCTCTAATGAAGACTTTAATTGCGTCCCATAATATAAATTTGTCTTTCACTAATTCCGTATTTATTTCAAAATATGTTTTAATTTGGCGTTCAATAATCTCTCTAAATCCCTGTCTTCCAATTAGCATGGAGTTTAACCTCTACCTATATGTTCTTGGTGGGATTATCTCCAGTTCTGTTGCTAATAAAAGGGGTGAATGATCAGATAGTAATCTAGCTTTATATTCAGTTTTCCTAACTCTCCCTTGAATATGGGCCGACAACAAAAACATATCAATCCGAGAGTATCTTTTATGCCTACATGAATAATATATGTATTCCTTCTCTCTTGGGTGCTGTCACCTCCATATATCCATAAGTGTCATTTTCTGCATTGATTTAACTATACAATTGGCCTATTTATTCTTTTTGCTAGTCTTTTGTCCAGTCTTATCCAACATTGGATCCAAATTAAGGTTAAAATCCCTTCCCATGAAAATATGTTCTTGTGTATCAACAATCATCAAAACCAACCTGCCTAAACTTTTGATCCTCCTCATTAGGCGCATATATATTGAGAAAAATCCAAATCTCTGAATATGTTTGAGACATACCTCGCTGCTGGACCTATTATTTCCTCCTCTATTTTGATTGGTACATTTTTAAAAATTAATATAGCTTCATCTCTAGCTTTTGAAATATATGATGCTGCCGCTACATGCCATATGCAGTCTCTCTTTAATTTATTGTGTTCCGCTTCAGTGAGATGCGTTTCCTGCACAAATATTATATCTCATTTTTTAATTTTTTGAGTAAATTTTGTTATGTATTCCATTAATGTTTATATTCATATAGTTCAACGTGGCCATCTCATATCCTGTTTACACCGCATTTCTGCTTCCTCACCACTACCATCCCTCTTTTCCCCATGTTCATCTCTCACTTTTCCCTTTTTAAACTCAATATATGACAACACATTTAAAACATAAAATATTCCAACAACTTCCACATCCAATATACCCTTTATCCCAAATATTCCCCCTCTCTAGGTTGGCCCTTATCTCTTGATGGGCAACCATAACTCCGCTTTCCATTTGAATTGTGAATCTGCTCACAAGCATCAACTGATTTTGCAGTGACAGTCATTCTCTAGCCTGAAACACCCAGAAAACTCTTTTTAAACACATATAACAAAGTTCTACATTTTTTCCTCTTTACTTCCTTTCTTCCCTTCTCTTTACATATTCAGTGTTTTTACATTCTATATATAGATCTCTCTCTCTCTCTCTCTCTCTCTCTCTCTCTATATATATATATATATATATATATATATGTATATATATATATATAAAAAATCGCCGTTCTTCATTCCTGTTACATCCCTTAACTCTCCTTCTGTCCTGCAAACGTTCTGCAAAATCTTCTGCTTCCTGCAGATCCGAGAACAGTCTGTTTTGCTCCCCGGGTATAAATATTTTCAGCACGGCTGGATATCTTAACTTAAATTTATAACCTTTTTTCCATTGGATGGAATTTTGCTGTATTAAGCTCTTTCTTCATCTTTAAGAGTTCAAAACTTATGTCTGGGTAAAAAAAATATTTTTGACCCTTGTATTTGAATGATTTATTGTCTTCTCTAATTTTATTCCTTGCCCGCTCCAGTATATTTCCTCTTGTCATATATCTCAAAAAATTTACTAAAATGAATCTTGGTATTTGTTGTGACTGTGGTTTTGGAGCTTGTGTTCTGTGTGCCCTTTCTATTCACATTTCTTCCTGCATTTGTGTCATTCCCAGGACCATCCGGATCGATTCTTATATAAATTCTTTCATGTCTGTGCCTTCTTAATCTTCCTTTTGGCCCACTATTTTTAAGAAGCATAGTGAACAAGGTAGATGAGCTTAGAGCATGGACAGATACTTGGGGTCATGATATTGTGGCAATTAGTGAGACCTGGCTATATGAGGGGCAGGACTGGCAACTTAATATTCCAGGATACATTTGTTTTAGATGTGATAGATCAGGGGGTAAAAAAGGTGGAGGAGTTGCTGTGCTTGTTAAGGAGGACATAACTTCCGTGAGGTGGCAGGATGGTCTGGAGGGATCGTCCAGTGAGGCTGTTTGGGTGGAATTGAGGGGTGAAGGAGACATGAGGGTCCTAATATGGGGTGTATTACAGACCACCAAATGGGCCATGAAAATTAGAGGAACAAATGTGTAGGGAGATAACGTATATGTGTGAGAATCATAAGGTAGTGATCATAGGAGATTTTAACTTCCCTCACATTGATTGGGATACCCATACAGTTAGAGGGCTGGATGGGCTAGAGTTCTTTAAATGTGTTCAAGATTGTTTTCTAAATCAATTAGTAGAAGAACCGACTCGGGACGGTGTAATACTGGATCTCCTGTTAGGGAACGAGCTAGGTCAGGTATCGGACATTAATGTTGGAAAACAAATTGGGTCGAGTGATCATAACTCTGTTAGTTTTCGGGTAGGTTTAGGGAAGAGCTAGGAGGGGCCTAAAGGTGAGGTTCTGGATTGGAGAAGAGCAAATTTCGAAGGAATAAGAAGGGATTTGGGGAGTATTGAGTGGGACAGGATATTTTCAGATAAGGATGTAAATGAAAAATGGAGGATATTCAAAAAAGGGAAATTTGAGGTTACAGAGTAGATATGTCCCAGTGAGGATCAAAGGAAAGGCTGGAAGTCATAGGGAGGCATGGCTTTTGAGGAATATTGGACATTTGGTTAGGAGAAAAAGGGAGGTGTACAAGAGGTATAAAGAGCAGGGAGCTGAGAATTTGAAGGAGTGTAGAAGGATTCTAAAGAAAGAAATTAGAAAGGCCAAAAAAAGGCACGAAGAGCTTTGGCAGTCAGAGTAAAAAATAATTCCAAAGGATTTCTATAGGAACATTAAAAGTAAAAGATTAGTGAGGAATATAATTGGACCCCTTATATATAGCGAGGGTAGACTGAGTGAGCAGTCAGAGGAAATGGGGGAAATTTTGAATGATTTCTTTGCCTCGGTATTCACTAGCGAAAAATATATTGAACCAGTTGAAGTAAAGAAAAATAGTGGGGAGGTCATGCAGCATATAAGGATAACAGAGGAGGTAGTGATAGCTGTGTTGAAAAAGATAAAGGTGAATAAATCTCCGGGACCAGACAAAATATTCCCAAGGACATTGAAGGAGGCTTGTGGACAGATAGTGGGGCCATTAACAGAGATATTTAGGATGTCACTGGCCACGGGGGTAGTGGCAAAGGATTGGAGGATGGTGCATGTGGGTCTGCTGTTTAATAAAGGGTCCACATGTAAACCTGGGAATTATAGGCCCGTGAGTCTGACGTCTGTGGTGGATAAGTTGATGGAAAGTGTTCTGAGGGATGGTATTTACAAATATTTGGAGGTACAGGGATTGCTAAGGAGTAATCAGCATGGTGTTATTAGGGGTAGATCATGCTTGACAAACCTGATTGAGTTTTTCGAGGGGGGTTAAAAAACAGGTTGACGAAGGGAAAGCTATGGATGTTATCTATTTAGACTTTAGTAAACATTGTGACAAAGTTCCCCACAGGAGGTTAGGAAAAAAGGTGGAGGCATTAGGTATAAATAAGGAGGTAGAGAAATGGATTCAGCAACGGTTGGATGGGAGGTGTCAGAGAGTAGTGGTAGAAAATTGTTTGTCCATTGGAGGCCGGTGACTAGTGGAGTTCCTCAGGGATCGGTCCTGCGTCCACTATTGTTTGTTATATATATTAACGATCTGGAAGTAGGGGTGGAGAATTGGATAAGCAAGTTTGTGGATGATACAAAGATTGGTGGAGTGGTGGACAGTGAGGAAGATTACCGTAGATTAAAAGGTGATTTAGGAAGGCTGGAGGTGTGGGCTGAGAAATGTCTGATTGAATTTAATACAGATAAGTGTGAGGTGTAACATTTTGGAAAGGCATATCTAAATAGGTCATATGCATTAAATGGTAGGCTATTGAGATGTGCAGAGCAACAAAGGGATTTAGGAGTTATGGTAAATAGTACCCTCAAGGCTGATACTCAGGTAGATGGTGTGGTGAAGAAGGCATTTGGAATGTTGGCCTTCATAAATCGGAGTATTGAATTCAAGAGTTGGGAGGTTATGATGAAATTGTGCAAGGCAATGGTGAGGCCAAATTTGGAGTACTGTATACAGTTTTGGTCACAAAATTATAGGAAAGATATAAATAAAATAGAAAGAGTGCAGAGAAGGTTCACTAGATTGTTGACAGGATTTCAATGTTTGAGTTACAGGGAAAAGTTGTGCAGACTAGGCCTTTTGTTCTCTGGAGCGTAGAAGATTGAGGGGGGACGATAGAGGTATTTAAGATTTTAAAAGGGACAGACAGAGTAAATGTGGATAGGCTTTTTCAATTAAGAGTGGGGGAGATTCGAACTAGAGGGCATGGTTTGAGATTGAAGGGGGAAAATTATAAAGGGAACATGAGGGGAAATTTGTTTATGCAAAGGGTGGTGGGGATGTGGAATGAGCTTCCAGCAGACGTGGTTGAGGCGGGATCATTGGTTACATTTAAGAAAAGACTGGATAGTCACATGGAGAGGAGAGGACTGGAGGGGTATGGACCGGGTGCTGGTCAGTGGGACTAGGAGGGTGGGGATTTATTACGGCATCAACTAGTATTGCCGAACTGGCCTGTTCTGTGCTGTAAGTGGTTATATGGTTATATGGTTATGTTGTTTAGCTTACTATAATTTTCCAACATATCAATTTTCTGAGCTAGCAACTGTTGTGTCTCTTTAATTTTTTATCACTTTCTTCCAAATTTCTGCTTAAGTCGTTTACTTCCATTTCTACAGCCGTTTCTCTTTCTTCCACGATTTATACTCTTTTCCTTATTTCTCTCATGTCTAGCTCTAATCTTTGCATTTGATCGTCTGTTCTTTTTATTTTTATTTTCGTTGCACTAAATGCTGATGACAACCATTCTTTTAATGATCTCATTTGTTCGTCAAAAGAAGAGTTATCTATATTCAGTCCAACTGATTTACACTCTCTCTGTAAAGATCTTGGTCTTCTTCTTCTCTTCTTTGTATTTGTGTCTCTTCTGATTTTTCTGATGAGTAGCTTGACTCACTTTGTTTGACCTCTTCTTGCTTGGCCTCTTGCTGTTGGTCCTTTTCTTCTAAGTTGCTCATCTGTTGTACCTCCTGATTCTACTATTCTTTCCTTTCACCCGTCGAATTTCTTTCTCACGTGGCACTTTACTTCCTCCCCTACCACTTTCTTCCTCCTCCAGCTGAGAGCCCTGGTGTCGGGCATCCTCAGCTGGTCGCGCCCTTATTGCCCGCTCCTCGGCTGAGACCCCCTCACTTCGGTGATTTTCTTCATCTTAGATTGCGCACTGCGCACGGGCGACTCCTCGCGCATGAGCAGTTGTGCACTTTTATTTGACTCGAGCCATTTTTGCAGTCCAGTGGTCGGGAGGTCGCGACTCCGCGGGGCCGTCACCAACCTTGATGATCGGGCGGATTTCGCCACCACGGCTCCATGTTTCTTCATCCTTTCTTTTCCGGTGACTTCTATTTTTCCCGTTGTTTTTACTTTTTCCTTCTTAGGTGCCATTTTCTTTCTCTTCTCAACAACTTTATCTTTTATTTCTTACATTATATATTTATTGAACTTTGTCTTTTCTTTACCTTTTTTCTGGAGAGGACTGGTTTCTCCCCGACCGGCTACTATTCTATCACGTGACGCTTCGACCAGATCAGTGGATGGAACGGAAAATGCTGGGGGGAGCATGAATGGTGAGACTAAAATGCGCTCTGACAGCATCTGTATCTTTTGGAAAAACATATTAATCAAATGGAAACCAAATTATGGCCAATTAACCGACATACCCGGTCCGTTTTGAACAGTGGAAAAAACCGGATCCCCTGGGAAAAACGCGCCCAGACACGGGGAGAACATACAGGCAACACGGGATTCGAACCCGTGCTCCCTGATCGCTGGCGCTGTAAAGCAGGTACGTGTACCGGGCCGCCCTACATCGATCAGTTGGGCAGTAATTCGGCAGTAATGATTGTCTTGATGATAAATATTTCATCATATCGAGGGGCCCCGAGAAGGGAAAAAATATTTGTCAATAATGCGAGGGAAACGGCATCAAATCAAGTGCGGGAAAGAAGTTAACATGGACACCGATTTTATGGATTGGATTGCTAAAATGAATAGGATCTCATAACTGATTAAAATACAGTCAAAATTAAGTGAAATTAAACAATGCACAAAAGTGCAGAAGAAACTCAACCATTGCGGAATAAATTCTCAACCCACGAGGTAGCATCCATGCGGGATTTCGAAGGAGATGTAGACAAGGACAAGAACAACTAAGATCCGAACCACTCGTAGCCAACACCAGTATCTTACCAGGGATTCCTACCGCGACAATTACCGGGTAGTAAATCCTGGCGATGTGGTAAATGGGTGGACAGTCCATGATACTTGTGAAGCAGCGATTGGCAGTACGGCTGAGGTGTTTAACCCACTAAGTCCACAAAGACCAGGAGTCCGTCACGCCAGAAACAACATAATGAGCCAACAATTTGAGAGAGTTAATTTTAATCCGAGTGCCACAGTTTCACTGATTTGGCCCGTCCTTGCAGAGCATGAATAATAATTATGAATGGATCAGTAGTCATGTTTGTAAAATTCTTATAAAGGAATTATGAAAATACTTCTTGTGTGGCTGCGTTCAGCGGCACAAATAAGAAAGCTGGTTCGGTTCAAGGTTTCAACAATCGGGTCATTCTGTGATGTGCTGGATCCTTTTGGATTCCGGCCATTTCTAACCTTTCATAATATCTACTCCGGACTGGGCCACTGGGAAAATGACAGCACGGTCAACGGTTCGAAGCAGCTGCTGCTTAGGTGAACAACCAGAACAGAAAACGGGGACGCAGAGTTGATGAGCTAGTTGGCCGTCGCTGAAAACAGAAACATGGAGCCCAAAGGGATAAAAAACATATAATCCAAAAGCATTTATGCAGGAAACAGGAGTGATAAACAAGGGCGGCTGGGTTAGTGTAGCAGTTACCACCTGGACTTGATTTTTTACGGAAACATTATTTATAATTTAAAATACATATAAAAACAATTAACAAGACAAACTAAACAGAATTATCCTTCTCTCTCTCAACCCCAACCGACAACAGACACCAGAAGGGGAGCAAAAAAAAAAGATATATCAGTTAATTAATTACAAACACTGTATGATGTTTCAAATAGCAGTAAAAAGTAGATATTTCTAACCCCATACATTCAAAGTAGGGTGATCAGAGCAATGACTTATTACAGCGCGAATGATCGGAACCAGGATTCGAATCTCACGTTGACTGTAAGTATTTATACATTTTCCCATGTTTGTGTGGGTTTATCCCGGGGTTTCCGAATTCCTCCCACCGTTCGCAACATAGCGGGGGGCATTGGTTAATTGGGCAGCACGGACTCGTGGGCTGAAATGGCCCGTTACCGGTGCAATGTGTTCCTGACGCTCTTCCCTTGTGTTGGGAAATCCCATGTCTGCAACACTGCTCCATGTAACAATTCAGACCAATCCGTGGGTTACTCTGGCCACGGCTCCACACTCACGTCAATTCTCATTAAGTCCCACCACCTTCACGCTTCGTCATCATTCCCTAACTTCTCATATATCTCTTCACCTCTTATATAAGAAATATCAGCTCTGGGTTATTTCACAGTGACTCCCCGTCTCTTCAGATGCTTTCGGTGATATTTCCTCGCTGCTGCTCCCATACTTTCACAGGCTTCCATCCACGAATCCTCGAGGAGCGGCTGCGAGGGACATTTTGAACTCTTCGGCGTGCGCTGTCCAACCCGCTCTGCACGTATCTGCAGGTGACTTTGACTGGCCGCTTGCTGTAATAGTCCTCGTCCAAACTGGGGAACCCCGATGCTTATTCCGAATCCGAGCACTTTGTTTCCTTTCCCGCCAAAGCCTTTGTCAGGAGTTTCCTTGGTGAAATGTGGGCCGCACCGAAGTTGGGGAATTGACGCATGTTTGCTGATTGCAGTTTGTCTCCACTTACCTCCCGTTTCCCATCCCAAACAAGGCCAAATAATGTGGAACATTGTAGCAATGCGTTCCAGCCTTCATGAAATCACAAGCACATCCGAAGTAAGAGCATGTGTGGGACTTGGTTCATCGAGCCTGCTGTAAAATACATAAATGCTGGAGGAAAGGATCAGGAAACATTGGGAATATATATATATAAATGTGTGTGTGTGTGTGTGTGTGTGTGTGTGTGTGTGTGTGTGTGTCTATCTATCTATCTATCTATCTATCTATATATATATATATATATATATATATATATAGACCGGCAGGGTCCTCCAGCAACTCTTTCTGTTTTCACTTCAGTCACCTAGCTGATCTATCTCCCTCTTATACGATTCCTCGTCGCTGTTTGTGATGCTCCAGACAACCGTGGCGCCGTCGGCAAATTTGGAGCTTGCATTGGAATTGCGCCTGGACTCAGTCATGGGTGTACAGCAAGTGGAGGTGTGGGCTCTTCACTGTAGGTGCAGCAAATGTTTCGAACAGAGACCAGGCGATTGTGCCCTAAACTCTTGTTAAAGACGCCATTTATGACTGTTTGATATTGATCTGCTTCCGCTATGGGAGAAGGTGGCGATGGATCAAATAGCGGAAAGAACTGTACATCATTTTATATATAAATGTAATCCATCGTTTTTACAGCAGTATAAACTGCCAGTATTGAAACATTTGATTGGGGTTTGTTAGAAATGGAATCAACTGATAGGATCGAATGATAAATTTTCAGTTAAGACACCGTTATATCAGAATCAGACCATTTCATTCACTTTGAATAATCCTTATTTGAAAGATTGGTAATGAAAAGGAATAATATTAGTGGAGATTGCTTTAAAATAGATTTGTTTCTATCGTATGATAGACTAAAAGAGAAAGTTTGTACATGAAAAAAGACTTTATTCGCTTATTATTTAGTACGAGGTCTGTATTGGAAAGCTGCGGTGGAGAGTTAATATTACCTGGTCATACCAAATTTGAAAGATTAATTGTTGATAAGGGTAAAAAGGGATTTATTTCATAAATCTACCTGTTATTACAGGAAAAAATGAAAAGGTATGAATATATATATGTGTGCATGTAAAAAAGATAAATGGGGAAAAGACCTATCTATTCCTATCTTTGTGTACGAGTGGTCAGATACATGCCTGGATAGTGTTACAAAATTAATTAGTGTACGATATAGTTAGTTAATTATACGTTTATGCATCAGTTATATTAACTCCTGAAAAATTGAAAAAGTAAGGATTTCGAAGGTCAGAATTTTTGTTTAAGGTGTGGTGATCAGACAGGTACATTTTTACATTCAGTGTGGGAATGGACAAAAGTTCAGACTTTTTGGGAAAAAGTAATTAAATGTTTGCGAGAATTATTCAAAATAGATTTATATGTTGATCCATAGGTACGTTGATTGGGATATATGAATACAATTAGGGCAAATGTACGTTTGGAGAAACGTCAGATTGCATTTATCCGTCTAGGACTGGCGTTGGCGAGCAAATGTGCAGCTGTTGTTTGGGAAAATTAGGTTGAATTGATTATACAAAGATGGCATAATGAAATTCAATCATGTATTTTTTTGGAGAAGAAAAAGGGTACTTTGCGGAATAATTATTGTTTTGTTGTTAAAATATGAGTTTATATTTGAAATGTATGGGTTTCCATGTTAAGTATAAGTTTTATAAGTGACGAAAATGTAAAGGAATGGCACACTGTATATCAATCTGTTATAACTTGATGTTATTATGGTTTTTTTAAATGCTCCGAGATTGGGGGAACCCTGTAGAGGGTAGGATAGGTCGGAAGGGGAGGGAAGGAGTGTAGTAGTATTTTGTAAAACATTTAAATAAAATCTCGAAATAAAAGACACGACTTAGGACGTTAGTCTGAGGAAATCACTCTCTGTTACAGCAGTTTCTCACTTTCGTTTTAGCTTTCCCAACTTCATGATATGTCAGATTCAGAGCACAGGACACGTGTGAAAGTGTGAAAAGAGAAACATGAGTCGGAACTTCTTCACAAAGAGTTTAGTGGGAGTGTGGGACGAGCTGGCAGTTGTAGTGGAATACGAAGAGTCCGTTTTAAAATGTATGCAGAGTTTGGACAGGTACATGCATGGGCTGGGTGCACTTCAGTGGGTCTCGGCAGAATAATAGTACATCACAGACTAGAAGGGCCGAAATGTCTGTTTCTGTGCTATAATTTTATGGCTCATTGCCCACCCATGTGATCCGAATATCAACAATGCAATGATTTGGTCCATATATATACAAAATCAATGCATGTATATAGTAACAGTGTTCTGTGTGGTTTATTGGCCCATGTGTTGTCTGATTTTATGTTAAAATTCACAGTTTGCCTGAGAGAGCCAAGGTGAAGGTTGACTACTGATAGAGTGTGAGACGGACTGAGCATGTGCTGAAAATTGTATAAACATTTCTGGATTGGATGATAAACCTCTACTGGGGGTGCTGTGGAGTGAAAGGAGGCCCGGTGTGGAGGACAGTTTAGAATCCTGGAATTTCAAAAAGGATGAACATTCCGATAACTTTATTTTAACAACAAAGTGAATTTTGTTCAAGTTGTTTTCTTCTGTTGAGATCAAGATTTGAGTTTTGTGTGTTTTGTGTCTAAAGTTTTCTGTGGGCTGTTTCGAAATATAACTTTCATTTTAATTCCATATGCTATATTTAGGCTGGGGAATTTATTAGTTTTATACTGTTATATAAATTTGCATGGTAACCTGTGGGCATTGTTATAAACGGGGGGGATTTAGGATTAATATTTGAAGGTGATTTTTTTGTTAATAAAGTAATTGTTCATCTTTACCCACGTGTGATATGACTTTTTTGTGGTTGCTAGTTTGATCTTGTAACAAAATGTACTCACATACACACGCACACACACACTCACACACACACACACGCACACACAGACACACACACACACACACACACACACACACACACACACACACACCACACGTGTAAATTTTCTGTGACCTAAATAGTCACTGTCGTTCTTGTTTAACACTCCAGTGCCAACCAGGGGCGTAGTATTCATGGTCAATCACGATCGAATGAGGGAGGAAGGGAGAGTTGGAGAAAGATAGAGAGACTAAAACAAAATACATACATACAGACCAATGGAACTTCGTTTCCAATCTTATGTCCAATAACGTGACTAAATGCGGAGAAATACTCATGTCTGTGTCACACGTCCAACATCGGTTAATATCACTTCAAAATCTGCTTATCATTTGTATGATTTAATTGAGCGCTAAACGAAAGATTCACATACAACGCCATTCCCTTCCTTGAAAGATAAATTTCACCGCAATCTTCAGTTCCTCCCTGAATCTCCTCTGGGACAAGGTGTAGATACACGTGTTGGTGCAGGTACTGAGAAATTGAAACATGAATGCAAATTGCTGCAGAATATATGTCGGGTTACTTAGATATCTGTCCGTGTAAAAATAATTTTGAGTTTGCGATTTTGAGTAAAACACCACATATGGGATCCACAGTAAAATAAAATTGGCGGAGAGAGAGAACAATAAAACCATTGACTTTCTGCGTTTTACCGCCTCTGCATCCGTCTCCTCCACGATGTTTTTCCGGATACTCCGACGTATTTCATTTGCCGCAACAATATGATGGACGGTTAAAGCATTGAACAATACAATGAGGCCGATTGGCACTAAAGGTGTTGTGACGCTGATGAAGAGCGTGTATATTCTCCAGAAGGATGAGGTCGAATATTCAGCTTTGGGAATGCAGCGCCATGGTAAGTGGTCAATGACGACCCAAGGTTTTATTACGAAGGCGAAGGGAACATACCTCACACAGCCCCATATTGTCACAATTGCCATCACAACCATGGCCGTTTGCTCGGTGCAATACCGTTCCCGCAACCTCACACTACAAATTGCGATATAGCGATCGAACGTAAGAGCCACCGTCATCCAGACGGAACAGTCCATGGCTACAAACCTCAGGACAAGGCTCAGCGTGCAGATTGGAGTGAAGAGCAAATACGGAGCAAAAATGTAGATGTTATTAACCTGCTCCAGCAACACCCCGATGAGCACACACATTAAATCAGCCATCGCCATTCCGACGAGGTAGCGAGTAATGCACCTTGACAGACCACAATTCCTCCGCCACAGAATCAAAATCGCAATTAAATTAACTGTAAAGACACAAAAAAGTCAGTTCAACCGCGCCTACCCGGATCCTTTTCAATTTATATTTGTGCCCGAAATCTTTTTAATTTCTCCGACCTCCTGTAGGACGAGGATAGCTGAGGATCGGAGAGTGGGAACTCAGCGGACCCGCGCTCTTTCTCCATCACTAATTCTTTCCCTCTGCTTCACCCCACCCCCACCCCCACTTTCCCCTAAACCCCAGATGCATGAAACAGAGGACCGCAGTGCGATATGAGAGCAGTTTAGATCGGTGACTCTGAACACCTGGTCGGTGAAGGGCCGATCAGCTCAGTCATCGAGACCATATCTGTGGTTTTTTAAGTATTTTATTTTATTTTCCCACTGTGAAACACATCAAACAAAATATATACAAACTTTCTCATTAAGTAAACGGTTATATGGTTTTATGTTTCAATATACACAGTGGCATTTTCTACCTTCGCCCCACATCTTCCCTTCCCCTTCCCACCCCCTCCAAAACGAATAAATAATCAACATATTCCATACAATAAAACCATCAAACAATGTTATCCAACAATGAAAAATAAACACGAAAAATTTGTCATCTACCTTTCCACACTGGATCAAGTCGTTTTGTCTTGTTATAATTTTCGGGGGTGGGGGTCCGAGGCAAGTCCTCGCTGTTATATTCCACGTATGGTTTCCAAATTCGTTCAAATAATGTGACTTGTTTTAATATTATATGTTATTTTTTTCGAATGGAATACATTTTATTCATTTCCATGTACTATTGCTGTTCTTTCAGGCTCACTTCCATTTTACAAGTTGGCATTATACTATTTTTTGTAACTGCTAAGGCTATCATAAGAAATCTTTTTGCTTTTTATCCCATTTGAGGTCTAATTCCTTAGTTCTAATATTACTTAGAAGAAAGCTCTCTGGACTTCTTGGCATGTTATATTTTTGTGATTTTATTGAATATCCGATTTAGATCTTCCCAAAACATTTTCACTTTCTCACATGCCCAGCTAGCATGTACTGTTTTTCCCATTTCCTTTAGACTGCGATAACATCTATCTGATAATGTTAGATCCCATTCCCCAAGCGTTTGGGGGCGTTCTATGTAACCTGTGCAGCCAATTGTACTCGTTCATGCGTAATCTTGTGTTTAGTATAACCTTCATAGTTCCAGAACATAACGTTTTCCATGTTTCATTTTTTATCTTTATATTTAAATAATTTTCCCACTTTTATTTAGGTTTATAGCATATTGCAACAATTTCATTATATTGCAGCTTAATGTACTTGTTCGTTATAAATCTTTTAATTATCATTGTGCCTGAAATCACATATTCAGAGCTACTTTCTTCTGGTAATCTGAGCCTTTTGCCCAATTTATCTTTTAAATAAATTTTGAATTGATGATATGGAAACATGGTACCATGCGTCTTTCCATATTTGTACTTCAACTGTTCAAGTGTTAATAAATTATTTCCTTAAAATCAAATTTCTATTCTTTTGATTACTTTTCTCACCCATTCCCTCAAGGAAAGGTTATCTATTGTAAAAGGGATTAGCTGCTTTTGCGTCAATATTAATTTTGATAATTGGTAATTTGTTTGTTTTTCCTTTCTAAGTGGATTTACTTCCATACATTCAATAAATGATGCAGTACTGGCGAGCTTCTATATTGTACCAGCTTTTCATCCCACTTATAAAAAATATGTTCTGGTACATTCTCCCCTATTTTATCTAGCTTTATCTTAGTCAATCCTGGTAAAAAGTTTATAAATACCTTAATTGTGCTGCTCTATAACAAATGTTAAAGTTTGGTTACTGCAAACAAATTTTGTTGTTCCTCACTGTTAATTTATTCAAAGCTATCCTCGTTTTCCCCCTTTCCACAAGAATTTTTAAATAATTTTCTTTCGTTCATTAAAGAATGTCTCCGTTAAGGGAATTGGTAATATTTTATCCTTGCTACGACATTCATTTAAATGCAATTTACCCTCCCTATCAACGTTAGCGGTAATTCTTTCCAATGTTCTAAGTCTTCCAGCAATTTCTTTATTTGTGTCTGCTAATTTAATTTGTACAGATGGCCTACGTTATTATCTAACCTAATACCTAGGTCTCGGATTGCTTGTGTTTGCCATTTAAATGGTGATTCTTTTTTAAATTCTGTATAATCCGTATTACTCATTGGCATCACTTCACTCTGACTTGCGTTGATCTTGTCCCCCAATATTTCTCCATATTCGTTCAATTTCTTATGTAATTCTTTTATTGATATTTCTGGTTCTGTTCAGTATACTATGATGTGATCTGCAAATAAACTGATTTTATATTCCTTCTCCTTTACTTTAATCCCTTTTCTTTTATTTTCTGTTCTTATTAGTTCTGCCAATTGTTCTATTGCTCAAGCGAACAGTGAAGAGGATAATGGATATCACTGTCTAGTTGACCTACTTAATTTAAATTGGTTTGATACATATCCATGTAATGTGACCTTCGACAATAATCCATTTTATAATGCTTTAATCCAATTAATATATATTTTCTGGTACATTGAACCTCTGTAATACTTTAAATCAATAATTCCATTCTACTCTCTCAAAGGCACTCTCTCAAAGGCATTTTCTGCGTCTAATGCAGCAGCCACTGTTGGCTTCTTGAACAGCATGAAGTAGATTAATAAATTTACAGACATTATCCGCTGTTCATCTTTTCTTAATAAATACAGACTGATCTTGTTTTACTATTTTTGGTACACAATCGGCCAATCTGTCTGCTAATAATTTCGCTATTATCTTATAATCTGAATTAAATAGAGATATTGGTCTATATGATGCCAATGTTGGTGGATTCATTCCAGTCTTTGGTATTACTGTAATTATTGCGGTCTTACATGAATCTGGTAAGTCTTGTGTTTCTTCTATCTGGTTCATTACTTCCAGGAGAGGAGAAATTAATAACTCTTTAAATGTTTTATTGAATTCTATTGGGAATCCATCCTCTATAGGCGTTTTGTTGTTCGGCAGCTATTTTAATATATCCTGTACTTTCACTATTTCAAATCGTTTTCTCAGTTTGCCTTGTTCCTCTTCTTGTAATTTCGGCAGTTGAATTTTAGATAAAAACTCCTCTACTTTATTACCTTTCCCCACATTCTCAGTTTGGTATATTCGTTCATAAAATTCCTTAAATTTCTCATCAATATATATTAGGTTGTATGTAATTTGTTTGTCCTTTTTCCTGGAAGCCAGCTCAGTTTTATTTTTTATCCTGTTCTGTTTTAAGCTGCCAGGCTAATATTTTATGTGATTTGTTTTCTCCAAGTTCATAATACTTTTGTTTATGTTCATTATTTTTTTCTCCACCTTATACATTTGT
This sequence comes from Narcine bancroftii, assembly GCF_036971445.1. Taxonomy (NCBI): domain Eukaryota; kingdom Metazoa; phylum Chordata; class Chondrichthyes; order Torpediniformes; family Narcinidae; genus Narcine; species Narcine bancroftii. The sequence continues at coordinate 184,729,193 of NC_091473.1, forward strand.
AATGTTTCTTACTTTATTTTTTGTCCGCCAATTCTCTTGCTTTTGTGACATCATCGCTTTTTAACAGTTTCTTTTCTGTAGTTACTATCTCCCTTTTCAACTACTCTATTTCCCAATTGTAGTCCTTTTTCATCTTAGTTATATCACTTATTAGCTGCCCTCTAATGAAGGCTTTTATTACGCCCCATAATATAAACTTTTCTTTCACTGATTCCGTATTTATTTCAAAATATGGATTAATTTGTTGTTCAATAAATTCTCTAAATTCCTGCTTTTGAAGTAGCATGGAGTTTAACCACCATCTATATGACCTTGGTGGGATTTCCTCCAGTTCTATTGCTAATAACAGGGGTGAATGATCAGATAGTAATCTAGCTTTATTTTCAGTTTTCCTCATTCTTCCTTGATTATGGGCTGACATCAAAAACGTAACAATCCTCGAGTATGTTTTATGCCCACTTGAATAAAATGAGTGTTCCTTCTCTTTTGGGTGCCGTCTCCTCCACATATCCATAAGTTTCATTTTCTGCATTGATTTAATCATACATCTGGCCGCTGTATTCTTTTGCTAGTCTTTTGTCCAGTTTTATCCAACATTGGAACCAAATTAAGGTTAAAATCCATTCCTATGAATATATTTCCTGGTGTATCAACAATAATCAAAAACAACTTGCTTAAACTTTTGTTCCTCTTGATTAGGTGCATATATATATAGAAATTCCGTATTTATAGCAGCCAACACAAAGTCACTTACCAGGGATTCCAACCGCGACAAGTACCGGGTAATAAATCCTGACGATGTGGTAAATGGCTGGATAGTCCATGATCCTTGTGAAGCAGCGATAGGCGGTACCGCTGAGGCGTTTAAACCACATTTATACAAGAGAAGCAAAGTCCACTGAGACCAGGAGTCCGTCACGCCAGAAACAACACACTGAGTAAATCATTTGAGAGAGATATTTTTAATCCGTGTGCCACCGTATAACTGATTTGGCCCGTAATGGTAGAGCGTGAATAGTAATTATGAATGGATCAATAGTCATGTTTATAAAATTCTTAAAAGAGAATTATGAAAATACTTCTTGTGTGGCTGTGTTCAGTGGCACAAATAAGAAAGCTGGTTCGGTTCAAGATTTAAACAATCGAGTTTAATCTTTTGGATTCCGGCCATTTCTAACTTTTCATAAAATCTACTCAGGACTGGGCCACTGGGAAAACGACAGCATGGTCACCAGTTCGAAGCAGCAGTTGCTTGGGTGTATAACCAACCCAGAAAACGGGGACGCGGAGTTGATGAGCTAGTTGGTCATCCCTGGAAACAGAAACATGGAGTACAAAGGGATAAAATATATAATCCAAAAGCAGTTTTGCAGGAAACAGGAGTGATAAACAAGGGCGACTGGATTAGTGTAGCAGTTAGCGCCAGGACTCGAATTTATTGGGAAACTTCATTTAGAATTTAAAATACATATAAAAACAAATAAGAAGACAAACTAAACAGAACTAACTTCTCCATCCAAACTCCCACACACAACAGACCCCACAAGTGGAGCCAAAAAATCATATATCAGTTAATTAATTACAAACGCTGCTTGATGTTTCAAATTGCAGTAAAAAAAAGTTAAGATATTTTTAACCCCATAAATTCCAAATAGCGTGATCAGAGAAATGACTTTATAAAGCGCGAATGATCGGGACCAGGATTCGAATCTCACGTTGTATGTAAGTATTTCTACATTTTCCCCATGTCTGTGTTTGTTTCTATTGGGGATTCCGGTTTCCTCCCACCGTTCGTAACATAGCGGGGGCATAGGTTATTTGGGCAGCATAGACTCGTGGGTCGAAATGGCCGGTTATCGGGGCAATGTGTTCCTGACGCTCTGTTAAAAAACTGTTAAAAATTGATCTTGTAACAAAATACACACACTAAAATACACACACACACACACACACACACACACACACACACACACACACACACACACACACACACAGACATACACACACGTTAATTTTCTGTGCGCTCAGTAGTCACAGCCATCCTAGTTCAAAACTCCAGTGACATCCAGTGGCGTAGTAGACAGTGGGGTAGAAAGAGTGGAGGGAAACAGAGTTGGGCAAACAGAGTTGTGGAAGCACAGGGGTGGAAACAAGGATTTGGCAACTGATGGGGGAAACAGAAGGGTGGAGACAGAGGGCTGGAATCAAAGAGGTGGTAACAGAGGAGTCGAAATAGAGTTGTGTAAAAAGAGCAGTAGAAACAGTGGAGTTGAAACAGACGTGGGAAAACAATGGGTTGGAAACAGAGGAGTGGGAACAGAGGGGTGGAGACAAAGGATAAGAAACCGAGGAGCAGTAACAGAGGAGGTGAAACAGAGTTGGCGAAATAGAGCATTGGAACCAAGGGTGGAAAAAATGGATAAAAACCCTTGGGTTGAAACAGAGGTCGGGAAACTGATGGGTGGAATCAGAGTGGTGAAAACAGAGGTGGAGAAACAGAGGAAGGGGGAAGAGTTTAGGGGAAATTGTGGTGGGGATACAGAGGTGTTACGAAGGACGTCTGTAAACAGAGAGGTAGAAACAGAGGGGCTGAAACAGAGGATTGGAAACAGAGGGCTAAAACAGAGGTGTAAAAGCAGAGGTGGAGAAACTGATGTGGGGTAACAGAATATGGAAAAACAGGTGTGAAAACAGACGGTGAGGAACTGAGTGGTGGAGTAAGATGGGTGATAACAGATGGGAAGAAATATTGGAGAGTAAACAGAGGTGTGGAAACAGAGGTTTGGAAACTGAGGAAGATTATGAAAGGGGTGGAAACAGAGGGACGGAATCAAAGAGGTGGTAATAGAGGGCAGAAACAAGGTTGTGTTAAAAGAGCGGTAGAAACAGTGGAGGGGAAGCAGAGGTGGGACAACGAATGGGTGGAAACAGAGGAGTGGGAACAGAATGGTGGAAACAGAGGAGCAGTAACAGAGGAGGTGAAACAGAGGTGGCGAAATAGCATTGGAAACACGGGTGGAAACAATGGATAGAAACACTTTGGTTGAAACAGGTCGGGAAACAGATGGGTGGAATCAGAGTAGTGGATACAGAGGTGGAGAAACAGAGGGGCGGGGAGAATTTAGGGGAAACGGTGGTGGGGATACAGAGGTGTGAAAAGGACGTCTGTAAACAGAGAGGTAGAAACAGATGGACAGAAACAGAGGGCTAAAAACATAGGGGCAAAAACAGAGATGGAGAAACAGATGTGAGGAAACAGAATATGGAAAAAGATGTGTGACAACCGAGGTTTAGAAACTGACTGGTGGAGTCAGAGGGGCGATAAAAGATGGGTAGAAATAGTTTAGAGTGAACAGGGGTGTGGAAAGACCGTGGTGGAAACACAGGACAGGAAACAGAGTGGTGGAAACAGAGGGGTGGATAAAGAGGTTTAGAAACAGTGCTGTGGAGTCAGAATTGCGGAAACCGACGTGTGGAAACAAAGGTCTGGAGACTGAAGGGTATAAGCAGTGGAGGGGAAATCAGGGGTGGCAAACAGAGTTGTGGAAAGACAGGGGTGGAAACAGAGGTTTGCAAACTGATGACGAGAATGAAAGGGGTGGAAACAGAGGGACGGAGTCAAAATGGTGGTAATAGAGGGCAGAAACAGAGTTGTGTTAAAAGAGCGGTAGAAAGAGAGGAGGGGAAACAGACATGGGAAAACAAAATGGTGGAAAAAGAGGAGTGGGAACATAGATTTTGAAACAGAGGATGAGAAACAGAGGGGTGGAAAGAAAGGTCGGGAAACAGATGGGTGGAATCAGTAGGGTGGAAACAGAAGTGGAGAAACCGAGGGGGTCAACTGTTGTGTGGAATCAGAGGTGGGGATACAGAGGTGCTGATGCAGATAGGTAGAAACAGAGGGGTAGTAACAGTGGTGGGGAACAGAGAATTGATAACAGAGGGGTAGTTACAGATGAGTTGAAACAGAGCTGGCGAAATAGAGCATTGTAAAGAAGGGTGGAAAAAATGGATGGAAAACGTGGGGAGGAAACAGAGGTCGGGAAATAGATCAGGGGAATCAGCGGGGTGGAAACGGTGGTGGAGAAACAGAGGGGGAAGGAATTGAGGGGAAACGGTGGTGGGGATACAGAGGAGTGAAGAAAGAGGTATGGCAACAGAGAGGTAGAAAGAGAGCTGCTGACACTGAGGATTGGAAAAAGACGGCTAGAAACAGAGGGTTAAAACATAGGTGGAGACACAGTTGTGGAGATACAGAATATGGAGAAACAGGTGTGGAAACAGAGGGTTGGAAATTGAGGGGTGGAGTCAGAGGACTGATAACAGATTGGTAGAAACAGTGGAAGGTAAACAGAGGCGTGGAAACATCGGGGTGGAAATACAGGACAGGAAACAAGGGTGGAAACACAGGATTTGAAATAGAGCTGTGGAATCAGAGGGGTGGAAGCTGACGTGGGGAAACAAGGGTCTGGAGACAGTGGTGTAGAAAGAGTGTAGGGAAACAAAGGTGGGTAAAACGAGTTGTGAAATCACAGGGGGGGAACAGAGATATGGAAACTGAGGGGGAAACAGAGGGGTGAATATAGAGGGAGTGAGTCAAAGGGGTGGTAACAGAGGGTGAGAAATAGAATCGTGAAAAAAGAGCGGTAGAAAGAGTGGAGTTGAAACAGACGTGGGAAAACAAAGGGTTGGAAACAGAGGAGTGGAAACAGAGTGGTGGAAACAGAGGGGTAGTACCAGTGGTGGGGAAACAGAGGATTGGAAACAGAGGGGGGTTGGGTGACAGAGGATTAGAAAGCGAGGAGTAGTAACAGAGGAGGTGAAACAGAGGTGGCGAAATAGATTATTGGATACAAGTGTGGAAACAATGGATAGAAACAGTTGGGTTGAAACAGAGGTCGGGAAACAGATGGGTGGAATCGGAGTGGTGGAAACAGAGGTGGAGAAACAGAGGTGGGGAAGAATTTTGGGAAAACGATGGTGGGTATACAGAGGCGTTACGAAGGACGTCTGTAAACAGAGAGGTAGAAACAGAGGGTCAGAAACAGAGGATTGGAAAAAGAGGTCTGAAAACAGGATGGTAAAAACAGAGGTGGAGAAACAGATGTGGGGAAATAGAATTTGGAAGAACAGGTGTAACAACAGATGGTTAGAAACTGAGGGAAGGAGTCAGAAGGGTGATAACAGTTGGGTAGATATAGTCGAGAGTAAACAGAGGTGTGGAAACACCGCAGTGGAAACACAGGATTGGAAACAGAGGGGTGGAAACAGTGGGGTGGATAAAGAGGATTACAAATAGTGCTGTGGAATCAGAGGGGTGGATAACAACGTGTGGAAACAAAGGTCTGGAGACTGAAGGGTAAAAGCAGTGGAGGGGACATCAGAGGTTTGCAAACAGAGTTGTGGAAACACAAGGGTGGAAATAGAGGTTTGGATACTGAGGAAGAGTATGAAAGGGCTGGAAACAGAGGGACGGAATCAAAGGGGTGGTAATAGTGGGCAGAAACAGAGTTGTGTTAAAAGAGCGGGAGAAGCAGTTGAGGGGAAACAGAGGTGGGACAACAAAGGGGTGGAAACAGAGGAATGGGAACAGAGAGTTTGAAAGAGACAATGAGAAACAGAGGGGTGGAAAGAAAGTTCGGGAAACAGATGGGTGGAATCAGAGGGGTGGGAAGGGTGGAGGGGAAACAAAGTGGGGAATACAAAGGGGTGGAAACAGAGGAGTGAAAACGGAGATGTTGAAACAGAGTTAGAAACAGACGTGTGGAAAGAAAGGTCGGGAAACAGATGGGTGGAATCATAGGGGTGGAAACAGAAGTGGAGAAACAGAGAGTGTTAACTGTTAAGTAATATCAGAGGTGGGGATACAGAGTCCTGATGCAGATATGTAGAAACAGCGTGGTAGTCACAGTGGTGGGGAACAGGACTGGTAACAGAGGGGTAGTAACAGATGAGTTGAAACAGAGGTGGCGAAATAGAGCATTGTAAAGAAGGGTGGAAAATTGATAAAAACAGTGGGGTGGAAACAGACGTCGGGAAAAAGATGGGTTGAATCAGAGGGGTGGAAACGGTGGTGGAGAAACAGAGGGGGGAGGAATTGAGGGGAAACGGAGGTGGGGATACAGTGTGAAGAAAGAGGTCTGAAAACAGAGAGATAGAAACAGAGGGGCTGACACTGAGGATTGGATACAGATGGCTAGAAACAGTCGGTTAAAAACAGAGGTGGAGAAACAGATGTGGAGATGCAGAATATAGAAAAACAGGTGTGGAAACTGAGGGTTGGAAATTGAGGGGTGGATTCAGAGGGCTGATAACAGATTGGTAGAAACAGTGGAGGTTAAACAGATGTGTGGAAACATTGGGGTGGAAACACTGGTCTGGAAACAGAGGGGTGGAAACAGAGTATTCAAAAGAATGCTGTGGAAGTTAGGGGGTGGAAATTGACGTGTGGAAACAAAGGACTGGAGATAGTGGGGTAGAAAGAGTGGAGGGAAACAGAAGTGGGCAAAATGAGTTATGCAAGCATAAGGAGGAACAGAGATATGGAAACTGAGGGGGAAACAGAGGGGTGGATATATAGGGATGGAGTCAAAGGGGTGGTAACAGAGAGTCAGAAATAGAGTTGTGAAAAAAGAGCGGTAGTAAGAGTGGAGTTGAAACAGACATGGGAAAACAAAGGGTTGGCAACAGAGGAGTGGGAACAGAGTGTTGAAACAGAGGACTAGAAACAGAGGAGCAGTAACAGAGGAGGTGAAACAGAGGTGGCGAAATAGAGCATTGGAAACAAGTGTGGAAGCAATGGATAGAAACACTTGAGTTGAAAGAGGTCGTGAAACAGATGGGTGGAATCAGAGTGGTGGAAACAGAAGTGGTGAAACAGAGGGGAGGGAGAATATAGGGGAAATGCCAGCGCAGATACAGAGGTTGAAAAGAGTGGTGGAAACAGAGGAGCAGTAACAGAGGAGGTGAAACAGAGGTGGCGAAATAGCATTGGAAACAAGGGTGGAAACAATGGATAGAAACACTTTAGTTGAAACTGAGGTCGGGAAGCTGATGGGTGGAATCAGAGTGGTGAAAACTGAGGTGGAGAAACAGAGGAAGGGGGAAGAGTTTAGGGGAAATTGTGGTGGGGATACAGAGGTGTTACGAAGGACGTCTGTAAACAGAGAGGTAGAAACAGAGGGGCTGAAACAGAGGATTGGAAACAGAGGGCTAAAACAGAGGTGTAAAAGCAGAGGTGGAGAAACTGATGTGGGGTAACAGAATATGGAAAAACAGGTGTGAAAACAGACGGTGAGGAACTGAGTGGTGGAGTAAGATGGGTGATAACAGATGGGAAGAAATAGTGGAGAGTAAACAGATGTGTGGAAACAGAGGTTTGGAAACTGAGGAATATTATGAAAGGGGTGGAAACAGAGGGACGGAATCAAAGAGGTGGTAATAGAGGGCAGAAAAATGGATAGAAACAGTGGTGGGCAAAATGAGTTGTGCAAGCATAGGGGGGAACAGAGTTATGGAAACTGTGGGGGAAACAGTGGGGTGGATATAGAGGGATGGAGTCAAAGGGGTGGTAACAGAGGGTAAGAAATAGAGTTGTGTAAAAAGAGCGGTAAAAAAGTGGAGTTGAAACAGACGTGGGAAAACAAAGGGTTGGAAACAGAGGAGTGGGAACAAAGTGGTGGAAACAGAGGACTAGAAACAGAGGAGCAGTAACAGAGGAGGTGAAACAGAGGTGGCGAAATAGCATTGGAAACAAGGGTGGAAACAATGGATAGAAACACTTTAGTTGAAACTGAGGTCGGGAAACTGATGGGTGGAATCAAAGTGGTGGATACGGAGGTGGAAAAACAGTGGGGGGGGGGGGAAGAACAGGGGAAACGGCGGTGGGGATACAGAGGTGTGAGAAGGACGTCTGTTAACAGAGAGGTAGAAACAGATGGGCTGAAACAGAGGATTGGAAACAGAGTGCTAAAACATAGGGTTAAAAACGGAGATGGAGAAACAGATGTGGTGAAACAGAATATGGAAAATCTGGTGTGAAAACAGAGGGTTAGAAATTGAGGGGTGGAGTCAGTGGAGTGATAACAGATGGGTAGAAACAGTGAAGTGTTAACAGAGGTGTGGAAACAGAGGTTTGGAAACTGAGGAAGATTATGTAAGGGGTGGAAACAGAGGGACGGAATCAAAGAGGTGGTAATAGAGGGCAGAAACAAGGTTGTGTTAAAAGAACGGTAGAAACAGTGGAGGGGAAGCAGAGGTGGGACAACGAATGGGTGGAAACAGAGGAGTGGGAACAGAGAGGTTGAAAAAGACGATGAGAAACAGAGGTTTGGAAAGGAAGTTCGGGAAACAGATGGGTGGAATCTGAGGGGTGGGAACAGTGGAGGGGAAACAGAGATGGGAAAACACCATGGTGGAAACACAGGATTCGAAACAGAGGGGTGAAAACAGGGGGGGGGGTGGATAAAGAGATTAGAAACAGTGCTGTGGAATCAGAGGGGTGGAACCCGACGTGTGGAAACAAAGATCTGGAGTCTGAGGGGTATAAGCAGTGGAGGGGAAATCAGAGTTGGGCAAACACAATTGTGGAAACACAGGGGTGGAACCAGAGATTTGGAAACTGAGGATGAGAATGAGAGGGATGTAAAGAGGAACGGAGACAAAGGGGTGGTAATAGAGGGCAGAGTTGTGTTAAAAGAGCGGGAGAAACAGTGGAGGGAAGCAGAGGTGGGACAACAAATGGGTGGAAACAGAGGAGTGGGAACAGAGAGGTTGAAACAAACTATTAGAAACAGAGGGGTGGAAGGAAAGGTCGGGAAACAGATGGGTGGACTCTGATGGGTGGAAATTGAAGTGGAGAATCAGAGTGGAGTAACTGTTGAGTGGAATCAAAGTGGGGATACAGAGGTGCTGATGCAGATAGGTACTAGCAGAGGGGTAGTAAAAGTGGTGGGGAACAGAGGATTGGTAACAGAGGGGTAGTAACCGATGAGTTGAAACAACGGTGGCGAAATGGAATATTGTATACAAGGGTAGAAAAATGGATAGAAACATTATGGTTGAAACTGGGGTCGGGAAAAAGATGGGTGGAATCAGGGGGGTGGAGACCGTGGTGGCGAAACAGAGGGGGAAGAGTTTAGGGGAAACGGAGGTGGGGATTCAGAGGTGTCAAAAAGGACGTCTGTAAACAGGGAGGTAGAAACAGAGGATTGGATACAGATGGCTTAAAACAGAGGGGTAAAAATAGAGGTGGAGAAACAGATGCGTGGAAACAGAATATGGAAAAACAGGTGTGAAAACACAGGGGTAGACTCTGAGGAGTGGAGTCAGAGGGATGATAGCAGATGGGTAGAAAGAGTGGAGGGTAGAAATAGATGTGGCAACACCGTGGTGGAAACACAGGACTGGAAACAGAGGGATGTAAACAGAGGGGTGGATAAAAAGGATTAGAACCAGTGCTGTGGATTTCTTTGGCTTGGCTTTGCGAACGAAGATTTATGGAGGGGGTAAAAAGTCCACGTCAGCTGCAGGCTCGTTTGTGGCTGACAAGTCCGATGTGGGACAGGTAGACACGGTTGCAGCGGCTGCAGGGGAAAATTGGTTGGTTGGGGTTGGGTGTTGGGTTTTTCCTCCTTTGCCTTTTGTCAGTGAGGTGGGCTCTGCGGTCTTCTTCAAAGGAGGTTGCTGCCCGCCAAACTGTGAGGCACCAAGATGCACGGTTTGAGGCGATATCAGCCCACTGGCGGTGGTCAATGTGGCAGGCACCAAGAGATTTCTTTAGGCAGTCCCTGTACCTTTTCTTTGGTGCACCTCTGTCATGGTGGCCAGTGGAGAGCTCGCCATATAACACAATCTTGGGAAGGCGATGGTCCTCCATTCTGGAGACGTGACCCACCCAGTGCAGCTGGATCTTCAGCAGCGTGGACTCGATGCTGTCGACCTCTGCCATCTCGAGTACTTCGACGTTAGGGATGAAAGCCCTCCAATGGATGTTGAGGATGGAGCGGAGACAACGCTGGTGGAAGCGTTCTAGGAGCCGTAGGTGATGCCGGTAGAGGACCCATGATTCGGAGCTGAACAGGAGTGTGGGTATGACAACGGCTCTGTATACGCTTATCTTTGAGAGGTTTTTCAGTTGTTTGTTTTTCCAGACTCTTTTGTGTAGTCTTCCAAAGGCGCTATTTGCCTTGGCGAGTCTGTTGTCTATCTCATTGTCGATCCTTGCATCTGATGAAATGGTGCAGCCGAGATAGGTAAACTGGTTGACTGTTTTGAGTTTTGTGTGCCCAATGGAGATGTGGGGGAGCTGGTAGTCATGGTGGGGAGCTGGCTGATGGAGGACCTCAGTTTTCTTCAGGCTGACTTCCAGGCCAAACATTTTGGCAGTTTCCGCAAAGCAGGTTGTCAAGCGCTGAAGAGCTGGCTCTGAATGGGCAACTAAAGCGGCATCGTCTGCAAAGAGTAGTTCACGGACAAGTTTCTCTTGTGTCTTGGTGTGAGCTTGCAGGCGCCTCAGATTGAAGTGACTGCCATCCGTGCGGTACCGGATGTAAACAGCATCTTCATTGTTGAGGTCTTTCATGGCTTGGTTCAGCATCATGCTGAAGAAGATTGAAAAGAGGGTTGGTGCGAGAACACAGCCTTGCTTCACGCCATTGTTAATGGAGAAGGGTTCAGAGAGCTCATTGCTGTATCTGACCCGACCTTGTTGGTTTTCGTGCAGTTGGATAATCATGTTGAGGAACTTTGGGGGACATCCGATGCGCTCTAGTATTTGCCAAAGCCCTTTCCTGCTCACGGTGTCGAAGGCTTTGGTGAGGTCAACAAAGGTGATGTAGAGTCCTTTGTTTTGTTCTCTGCACTTTTCTTGGAGCTGTCTGAGGGCAAAGACCATGTCAGTAGTTCCTCTGTTTGCGCGAAAGCCGCACTGTGATTCTGGGAGAATATTCTCGGCGACACTAGGTATTATTCTATTTAGTCGAATCCTAGCGAAGATTTTGCCTGCAATGGAGAGCAGCGTGATTCCCCTGTAGTTTGAGCAGTCTGATTTCTCGCCTTTGTTTTTGTACAGGGTGATGATGGTGGCATCACGAAGGTCCTGAGGCAGTTTTCCTTGGTCCCAACAAAGCTTGAAAAACTCATGCAGTTTGGCACGCATGCCTCGGCTGTGGATTTAGAGGGGTTGAAACCGACGTGTGGAAACAAAGGTCTGGAAAATGAAGGGCATAAACAATGGAGGGGAAATCAGAGGTGAGCAAACGGTTTTGTGAAAACACAGGGGTGGAAACAGAGTTTTGGAAACTGAGAAGGAGAATGAGAGGGGTGGAAACTGAGGGCCGAAGTCAAAGGGGTGGTAATAGAGGGCAGAAACAGAGTTGTGTTAAAAGAGCGGTATAAACAGTGGAGGGGTAACAGACGTGGGACCACAAAGAGGTGGAAACAGAGGAGTGGGAACAGAGGTTGAAACAGCGGATTAGAAACAGAGGGGTGGAAAGAAAGTTCGGGAAACAGATGGGTGGAATCAGAGGGGTGGGAAGGGTGGAGGGGAAACAGAGGTGGGAATACAAAGGGGTGCAAACAGAGGAGTGAAAACGGAGATGTTGAAACAGGATTAGAAACAGACGTGTGGAAAGAAAGTTCGGGAAACAGATGGGTTGGATCAGAGGGGTGGAATCAGAGGTTGGGATACAGAGGTACTGATCCAGATAGGTAGAAACAGAAGGGTAGTAACAGTGATGGGGAACAGAATATTGATAACAGTGGGGTAGTAACAGATGAGTTGAAACAGTGGTAGCGAAATATTGCATTGGAAACAAGGGTGGAAAAAATGGATAGAATCATTGGGGTCGGGAAAAACAGAGGTCGGGAAAAAATTGGGTGGAATCAGAGGTGTGGAAACAGTGGTGGACAAACAGAGGGGGAAAAGAGCTTTGGGGAAACGGAGGTTGGGATAGAGGTGTGAATAAAGAGGTGTGGAAACAGAGAGGTAGAAACAGAGGGGCTGACACTGAGGATTGGAAACAGTGTGTTAAAAACAGAGGTGGCGAAACAGATGTGGAGATAACGAATATGGAAAAACAGGTGTGGAAACAGAGTGATGGAAGCACAGGGGTGGAAACAAAGGTTCTGAATCTGAGGAGGAGAATGAGAGGGGTGGAAACAGAAGCACTGAGTCAAAGGGGTGCTAATAGAGTGCATAAACATAGTTGTGTTAAAAGAGCTGTAGAAACAGTGGAGGGGAAACAGAGGTGGGAAAACATAGTTGTGCAAACACAGTGGGGTGAACAGAAAGGTTCAAGCAGAGAATTAATAACAGTGGGGTAATAACAGTGGTGGGGAAACAGAAGATTGGAAGCAGAGGGGTGAAAATAGAGGATTAGAATCCGAGGAACAGTTACAGAGGAGTTGAAACAGAGGTGACGAAATAGAGTATTGGAAATAAGTGTGGAAACAATGGATAGAAACAGTGGGGTTGAAACAGAAATCGGGAAACAGATGGATGGAAACAGAGGGGTGGAAATAGAAGTGGAGAAAGAAAGGGGGAAGAGTTTAGGGGAAACGGAGGTGGTGATACAGAGGTGTGAAGAAGGACATCTGTAAATAGACAGGTAGAAACAGAGGGGCTGAAACAGTGGTTTGGAAACAGAGGGCTAGAAGCTGAGGGATAAAAACAGAGGTGGAGAAACAGATGTGGGGAAACAGAATATGGAAAATCAGGTGTGAAGAGGGTTAGAAAATGATGGGTGGAGTTAGAGTGGTGATAACAGACGGATAGAAAGAGTGGAGAGTAAATAGATGTGTAGAATCACTGGGGTGGAAACACAGGACTGGAAACAAAGGGGTGGAAACAGAGGGGTGGAATCAGAGGTTTGGAGACAGAGGGATAGATACAGAGTTGTGTAAACATAGTGGTAGAAATAGAGGGGTGGAAAAATAGGTGGGAATACAGAGGGGTGAAATCAGATTTGAATCGGCGGTGTTGATGCAGAGGGATGCAAAAGTGGAGGGGAAGCAGAGATGGGGTAAAATAGGGATGCAGTCAAAGGGGTAGCAATAGAGTGGCAGAAACAGAGTTGTGAAAAATGAGTGGTAGAAACAGTGGAGGGGAAACAGGTGCGAAAACAAAGGGGTGGAAACAGAGGAGTGGAAACAAAGTTCGGTAAACAGATGGATGGAATCAGAGGAGTGGAAACTGAGGGATAGAAATAGTGGAGGGGAAACTAAAGTGGGGAAACAGATGTTGAAACAGAGGGGTGAAAAGAGAAGGGTAGAAACAGAGGTGAATAAATAGAGGATTGGAAACAGAGTCGTGGAAGCAAAGGAATATAAGAACAGAAGAGGCAACTAAGGTGTCGAAACAGAAGGGTAAAATCATAAGTGGGGTAAGAGAAGGGTGGAAACCGAGGGGTGGAAAGAGAGGTGGGGAAACCTAGGATTGGAAACAGAGGGCTGGAAACAGGGCTAGAAACAGAGGTGTATAAATAGAGTTGGAGAAACAGAGGTGGGGAAACAAATTTTGGAAACACAGGGGTGGAAACAGAGAGTTAGGAACTGACGGGAAGAAACAGAGGGGTGGAATGTCAGGGGTGGAAAAAGAAGGGTAGAATCAGAAGTGTAGAAATAGAGGAATGGAAACAGAGATGTGGAAGCAATTGGATATGAGGAGCGAAGAGGAAACTGAGTTCGAGAAACAGAAGGGTAAAATCATAACTGGTGAAAGAGAAGAAAGGGGGGAAGAATGCAATGTTGGGAAATATCTGGGTTGAATTAGAGGGCTGCAAAAAGAGGTGTGAAACCGAGGGGCATCAACAGATGAGCAAAAAGAGAGGGATGGAAACAGAGGGGTGGAAACTGTGGTGTGGAAACAGAGGGGTAGTAACAGAGCGGTAGACATAGAGGAATCAAAACAGAGATGTGGAAACAGGCAATGGAAACAGAGGTGTGGAAAAAGAGGCGTGGAAACAGAGGGGTAGAAACAGTGCAGGTGAAACAGAGGATTGGAAACAGGGGGCTACAAACGTAGGTGTAAAAATAGAGGTGGAGAAACAGAAGGGGAGAGAGTAAGGTGGGTAAACACAGGGGTGGAAACAGAGCGTTGAAAAACTGAAGGAGAGAAGCAGAGGGATAGAAACAAAGGAATGGAGACTGAGAAGTGGAAACTGAGGGCTAGAAACAGGGGAGGGAAACAGAGGTGTTGAAACAGAGCTGGAAAGAGAAGGGTAGAAACGCAAGGGTAATAACGGAGGATTGGAAACAGAGGTGTAGAAACAACGGGGTATAAAAAAAGAGGAGGAAACAGTTGTAGAAACAGAATCATATAAACATGTGGGGAAAAAGAGGATTGGAAACAGAGGGTTAGAAACTGAAGGTTAGAAAAAGTGAGTGAGGAAACAGAGGTGAGAATCAAAGGTGTGGAAACAGAAGTGTGGAAACAGAGGGTAGAAACAGTGGAGTGTAAACAGAGGTGTGAAAACACTGTGGTGGAAACACAGGACTGGAAACAGGGAGGTGGATAAAGAGGAATAGAAACAATGCTGCGGAATCTGAGGGGTGGAAACTGACGTGTGGAAACAAAGGTCTAGAGGCTGAAGGACATGAGCAGTGGAGGGGAATCAGAGGTGGGCAAACAGAGTTGTGGAAACACAGGGGTGGAAACAGAGATTTGGAAACTGAGGAGGAGAATGAGAGGGTGGAAACAGAGGGTCGGGGACAAAGGAGAGGTAAAAAGAGGCGCAGAAATAGACTTATGTAAAAAGAGCGGTAGAAACATTGGAGTTGAAACAGAGGTGGGAAAATAAAGGGTTGTAAACAGAAGAGTGGGAACAGAGGGGTGGAAACGGAGTGGTGTAGAAAAGTTGAGGGGAAGCAGAGGTGGGGGAAAACAGGGATGGAGTTAAAGGGGTAGCAATAGAGGGGCATAAATAGAGATGAAAAATGAGTGATAGAAACAATGGAGGGGAAACAGAGGTGTGAAAACAAAGGGGTGGAAATATAGGAGTGGAAAATAAGTTCGGTAAACCGATGGGTGGAATCAGTCGCGTGGAAACTGAGTGATAGAAATAGTGGAGGGGAAACAAAAGTGGGGAAACGGAGGTGTTGAAACAGAGGGGTGGCCAGAGAAGGGTAGAAACAGAAGGGTAGAAACAGAGATGAATAAATAGAGGATTGGAACAGAGGAGTGGAATCAAAGGGATATAAGAAGAGAGGAGACAACTGAGGTGTAGAAACAGAAGGGTAAAATCATAAGTGGGGTAAAAGAAGAGTGGAAACCGAGGGGTGGAAACAGATGGGTGGAAACAGAGGTGCAGAAACAGAGGTGGGGAATCTTAGGATTGGAAACAGAATGCTGGGAACAGGGCTATAAAACAGAGATGCATAAACGGAGGTGGAGAATCAGAGGTGGGGAAACAAAGTTTTGGAAACACAGGGGTGGAAAGAAAGAGTTGGAAACCGAAGGGAAGAAACAGAGGGGTGGAAAGTGAGGGGTGGAGTCAAAGGGGTGGTAACAGAGGGGCAGAAACAGAGTTGTGTAAAATGTGCGGTAGAAACAGTGGATGGAAACGAAGCTCGGGAAACAGTGGTGTTGAAACAGAGGGGTGGAAAGAGAAGGGTAGAATTAGAAGGGTAGAAACCGAGCTGGAGAAATAGACGATTGGAAACGGAGATGTGGAAACAATGGGATATGAGGAGAGAGAAGGAAACTGAGGTGTAGAAACAGAAGGGTAAAATCATAAGTGGTGAAAGAGAAGAAAGAGAGGGGTAGAATCCATTGTTGGGAAATATCTGGGTGGAATTAGAGTGCTGCAAAAAGAGGAGTGAAACCGAGGGGTAGAACCAGATGAGCAGAAACAAAGGGGTGGAAACAGAGGGGTAGTAACAGAGGAGTAGACATACAGGGATCAAAACAGAGATGTGGAAACAGGCAATGGAAACAGCGGTGTGGAAAAAGTCATGTGGAAACAGAGGGGTAGAAACAGTGCAGGTGAAACAGAGTTGGGAAACAGCAGATTGGAAACAGTGGGCTACAAACATAGGGGTAAAAATAGAGGTGAAGAAACAGAAGGGGTGAAACCAAGGTGGGTAAACACAGGGGTGGAAACAGAGCATTGAAAAACTGAAGGAGAGAAGCAGAGGGGTAAAATCAAAGGAATGGAGACTGAGAGGTGGAAACTGCGGGGTAGAAACAGTGGAGGAAAACAGAGGTGTTGAAACAGATGTGGAAAGAGAAGGGTATAAACGGAGGTGAGGAAAAAGAGGATTGGAAACAGAGGTGTAGAAACAACGGGGTATAAAAAAAGAGGAGGAAACAGTTGTAGAAACAGAATCGTATAAACATAAGTGGGGAAAAAAGTGGGTTGGAAACAGAGGGGTAGAAACTGAAGGTTAGAAAAAGAGAGTGTGGAAGGAGAGGTGACAATCAAAGGTGTGGAAACAGTGGAGTGTAAACAGAGGTGTGAAAACACCGTGGTGGAAACACAGGACTGGAAACAGGGAGGTGGATAAAGAGGAATAGAGACAATGCTGCGGAATCTGAGGGGTGGAAACCTACGTGTGGAAACAAAAGTCTAGAGATGAAGGACATGAGCAGTGGAGGGGAATCAGAGGTGGGCAAACAGAGATGTGGAAACACAGGGGTGGAAACAGAGGGACGGGGACAAAGAAGAGGTAAAAGGAGGCGCAGAAATAGACTTATGTAAAAAGAGTGGTAGAAACATTGGAGTTGAAACAGAGGTGGGAAAACAAAGGGTTGTAAACAGAGAATTGGGAACAGAGGGGTGGAAACGGAGTGGTGTAGAAAAGTTGAGTGAAGCAGGGGTGGGGGAAAACAGGGATGGAGTCAAAGGGGTAGCAAAAGAGGGGCAGAAACAGAGATGAAAAATAAGTGATAGAAACAATGGAGGGGAAACAGGTGTGAAAACAAAGGGGTGGAAATAGAGGCGTGGAAAATAAGTTCGGTAAACCGATGGGTGGAATCAGTTGCGTGGAAACTAAGGGATAGAAATAGTGGAGGGGAAACAAAATTGGGGAAACGGAGGTGTTGAAACAGAGGGGTGGCAAGAGAAGGGTAGAAACAGAGATGAATAAATAGAGGATTGGAACAGAGGTGTGGAAGCAAAGGGATATAAGAAGAAAGGACACAAATTAGGTGTAGAAACAGAAGGGTAAAATCATAAGTGGGGTAAGAGAAGAGTGGAAACCGAGGGGTGGAAACAGATGGGTGGAAACAGAAACAGAGATGGGGAATCCTAGGATTGGAAACAGAATGCTGGGAACTGGGCTATAAACAGAGGTGCATAAACTGAGATGGAGAATCAGAGGTGGGGAAACAAAGTTTTGGAAACACAGGGGTCGAAAGAGAGAGTTGGAAACTGAGGGGAAGAAACAGAGGGGTGGAAAGTGAGGGGTGAAGTCAAAAGGGTGGTAACAGAGGGGCAGAAACAGAGTTGTGTAAAATGTGTGGTAGAAACAGTGGATGGAAACAAAGATCGGGAAAGAGTGGTGTTGAAACAGAGGGGTGGAAAGAGAATGGTAGAATTAGGAGGGTAGAAACCGAGCTGGAGGAATAGACGATAGGAAACAGAGATGTGGAAACAATGGCATATGAGGAGAGAGAAGGAAACTGAGGTGTAGAAACAGAAGGGTAAAATCATAAGTGGTGAAAGAGAAGAAAGAGAGGGGTAGAATCCATTTTTGGGAAATATCTGGGTGGAATTAGAGTGCTGCAAAACGAGGAGTGAAACCGACGGGTAGCACCAGATGAGCAGAAACAAAGGGGTGGAAACAGAGGGATAGTAACAGAGAGGTAGACATACAGGGATCGAAACAGAGATGTGGAAACAAGCAATGGAAACAGCGGTGTGGAAAAAGTCGTGTGGAAACAGAGGGGTAGAAACAGTGCAGGTGAAACAGAGTTGGGTAACAGCGGATTGGAAACAGGGGGCTACAAACATAGGGGTAACAATAGAGGTGGAGAAACAGAAGGGGTGAAACTAAGGTGGGTAAACACAGGGGTGGAAACAGAGCATTGAAAAACTGAAGGAGAGAAGCAGAGGGGTAGAAACAAAGGAATGGAGACTGAGAGGTGGAAACTGAGGGGTAGAAACAGTGGAGGAAAACAGAGGTGTTGAAACAGATGTGGAAAGAGAAGGGTATAAACGGAGGTGAGGAAAAAGAGGATTGGAAACTGAGGTGTGGAAGCAAAGGGGTATAAAAAAGAGGAGGAAACAGCTGTAGAAACAGAAGCATATAAACGTAAGTGGGGAACAGAGGGTTGGAAACAGAGGGGTAGAATCTGAAGGGTGGAAAAGGAGAGGTGTGGATACAGAGGTGAGAACCAAAGGTGTGGAAGCAGAAGTGTGAAAACAGAGGTGGAGAAACAGAGGGTGGGGAATAGTTTAGGGGAAACGGAGGTGGGGATAGAAAGGTGTGAATAAGGATGTCTATAAACAGAGAGGTAGAAACAGAGGTTTTGAAACAGAGCGCTAGATACAGAGGGGTACGAAGAGAGGTGGAGAAACAAAATATGGTAAAACAGGTGTGAAAACAGAGGGTTAGAAATTGAGAGGTGGATTCAGAGAGGTGATAAAAACGTGTAGAAACAGTACAGTGAAAACAGCGATGTGAAAACACTATAGTGGAAACACAGGACTGGAAACAGGGAGGTGGATAAAGAGGATTAGAAACAATGCTGTAGAATCTGAGGGGTGGAAACCGACGTGTGGAAACAAAGGTCTGGAGACTAAAGGACATAAGCAGTGGAGGGGAATCAGAGATGGGTAAACAGAGTTGTGGAAACACAGAGGTGGAAACAGAGATTTGGAAACTGAGGAGGAGAATGAGAGGGGTGGAAACAGAGGGACGGAGTCAAAGGAGTGGTAACAGAGGGCAGAAACAGAGTTGCGTTAAATGAGCGGTAGAAACAGTGGAGGGGAAACAGGTTCGAAAACAAAAGATTGTAAACAGGAGAGTGGGAACAGAGGGTTTGAAACAGAGGATTAGAAGCAGAGGGGTGAAGAGAAAGGTCAGGAAATATATGGGTGGACTCAGAGGGGTGAAAACGGAAGTGGAGAAACAGAGGTGGGTAACTGTTGCGTGGAATCAGAGGTGGGGATACAGAGGTGCCAATGCAGATAGGTAGAAACAGAGGGGAAGTAACAATGGTGGGGAAGCAGAGGATTTGAAACAGATGGGTAGTGATAGATGAGTTGAAACAAAGTGGCGAAATAGAGCATGGTAAACAAGGGTGGATAAAATGGATAGATACAGTGGGATTGAAACAGAGGTCGGGAAAATGTTAGGTGGAATCAAAGGGGTGGCGACAGAGGTGGAGAAACAGAGGGGGGAAAGAGTTGAGGGGATACAGAGGTGTGAAGAAAGAGGTTTGGAAACAGAGAAGTCGAAACACAGGGGCTGAAACTGAGGATTGAAAACAGAGGGCGAGAACCAGAGGGTTAAAAACAGAGGTGGAGAAACAGATGTTGAGATACAGAATATGGAAAAACAGGTGTGGAAACAAGGGGTTGGAAACTGAGGGGAGGAGTCAGAGGGCTGATAACAGATTGGTAGAAACAGTGGAGGGTAAACAGAGGTGTGGAAACACCGGGGTGGAAACACAGGACTGGAATGGGAGGGGTGGAAACAGATTGGTGGAAACAGAGTATTTGAAACTGTGCTGTGGAATCAGATGGGTGGAAAATGACGTGTGGAAACAAAGATCTGGAGACAGTGGAGTAGAAAGAGTGGAGGGAAACAGAGGTGGGCAAAAAGAGTTGTGAAAGCAGAGGGGGGAAACAGGATTTGGAAACTGAAGGGAAGAAACAGAGGCGTGGATACAGAGGGATAGGGTGAAAGGGGTGGTAACAGAGTCGCAGAAATAGAGTTGTGTAAAAAGAACTGTAGAAACAGTGGAGTTGAAACAGACGTGGGAAAACAAAGGGTTGGAAACAGAGGAATGGGAACAGAGTGGTGGAGACAGAGGATTAGAAACCGAGGAGCAGTAACAGAGGAGGTGAAACAGAGGTGGCGAAATAGAGCATTGGAAACAAGGGTGGAAACAATGGATAGAAACAGTGGGGTTGAAACAGTGGTCGGGAAACAGTTGGGTGGAATCAGAGGGGTTGAAACAGAGGTGAAGAAACAGAGGGGGGGAAAGAGTTTAGGGGAAACGGAGGTGGGGATACAGAGGTGTGAAGAGGAACGTCTGTAAACAGAGAGGTAGGAACAGAGGGGTTGAAACAGAGGACTGGAAACAGACGGCTAGAAGCAGAGGGGTAAAATCAGAGGTGTAGAAACAGATGTGGTGAAACAGAATATGGAAAAACAGGTGTGAAAGCAGAGGATTGGAAACTGAGGGGTGGAGTCAGAGGGGTGATAATAGGCGGGTAGTAAGAGTGGAGGGTAAACACAGGTGTAGAAACACCGGGGTGGAAACACAGGACTGGAAACAGAGGGGTGGAAACAGAGGGGTGGAATCAGAGGTGTGGAGACAGAGGGATTGAATATTAAACCAGTTGAAATAAAGAAAATAGTGGGGAGGTCATGCAGCATATAAGGATAACCGAGGAGTTAGTGATGCCTCTGTTGAAAAAGATAAAGGTGGATATATCTCCAGGACCGGACAAAGGTTGAAGCATTAGGTATAAATAAAGAGGTAGTGAAATGGATTCAGCAGTGTTTGGATGGGAGGTGTCAGAGAGTAGTGGTAGAAAATTGTTTGTCCAATTGGAGGCCAATGACTAGTGGAGTTCCTCAGGGATCAGTCCTGGGTCCACTATTGTTTGTTATATATATTAACGATCTGGAAGTAGGGGTGAAGAATGGATAAGCAAGTTTGCGGATGATACAAAGATTGGTGGAGTTGTGAACAGTGAGGACGATTGCCGTCGATGAAAGGGTGATTTAAGAAGGCTGGAGGTGTGGGCTGAGAAATGGCTGATGGAATTTAATACAGATAAGTGTAAGGTGTTACATTTTGGAAAGGCAAATCTAAATAGGTCATATACATTGAATGGTAGACAATTGAGGAGTGCATAGCAACCAAGGGATTTAGGAGTTATGGTAAATAATACCCTCAAGGTGTGGTGAAGAAGGCATTTCGAATTTTGGCCTTCATAAATCAAAGTATTGAATTCAAGAGTAGGGAGATTATGATGAAATTGTACAAGACATTGGTGAGGCCAAATTTGGAGTACTGTGTACAGTTTTGGTCACAAAATTATAGGAAAGATATAAACAAAATAGAGAGAGTGCAGAGAAGGTTCACGAGAATGTTGACAGGATTTCAAGGTTTGAGTTACAGGGAAAGGTTGTGCAGACTAGGGCTTTTTTCTCTGGAGCGTAGAATATTGAGGGAGGACTTGATAGAGGTGTTTAAGATTTTAAAAGGGCCAGACAGAGTAAATGTGAATAGACTTTCTCAATTACGAGTGGGGGAGATTCAAATTAAAGGGCATGGTTTGAGATTGAAGGGGGAAATTATAAGGGGAATATGAGGGGAAATTTCTTTACACAAAGGGTGGTAGGGATCTGGAATGAGCTTCCGGCAGATGTGGTTGAGGCGGGATCATTGGTTACATTAAAGGAAAAACTTGTTAGTTACATGGAGAGGAGAGGACTGGAGGGGTATTGACCAGGTGCTGGTCAGTGGGATTAGGAGGGTGGAGATTTGTTACAGCATGGACTAGTAGGGCCGAACTGGCCTGTTCTGTGCTGTAAGTGGTTATATGGTTATATGGTTATGTTGTTTCGCTAACTATAATTTTCCAACATATCAATTTTCTGAGCTAGCAACTGTTGTGTCTCTTTAATTTTTTTTATCACTTTCTTCCAAATTTACTCTTAAGTCGTTTACTTCCATTTCTGCAGACATTTCTCGTTCTTCCACGATTTATACTCTTTTCCCTATTTCTGTCATGACCAGCTCTAATCTTTGCATTTTATCGTCTGTTCTTTTTATTTTTATTTTCATTGCACTAAATGCTAATGACAACCATTCTTTTAATGCTCTCATTTGTTCATCAAAAGAAGAGTTATCTGTGTTCAGTCCAACTGCTTTACACTCTCTCTGTAAAGATCTTGGTCTTCTTCTTCTCTTCCTTGTATTTGTGTCTCTTCTGATTTTTCTGATGAGTAGCTTGACTCACTTTGTTTGACCTCTTCTTGCTTGGCCTCTTGCTGTTGGTCCTTTTCTTCTAAGTTGTTGATCTGTTTTACCTCCTGATTCTACTATTCTTTCCTTTCACACCTCGAATTTCTTTCTCACCTGCGACTTCCCTTCCTCCCCTGCCACTTTCATCCTCCTCCAGCTGAGAGCCCTGGTGTCGGGCATCCTCAGCTGGTCGCGCCCTTATTGCCCGCTCCTCGGCTGAGACCCTCTCATGTCGGTGATTTCCTTCGTCTTAGAATGCGCACTGCGCATGGGTGACTCCTCGCACATGAGCAGTTGTGCACTTTTATTTGACTCGAGCCATTTTTGCAGTCCAGTGGTCGGGAGGTCGCGACTCCGCGGGGCCGTCACCAACCTCAGTGACCGGGCGCTCTTCGCCACCTGTTTCTTCATCCTTTCTTTTCCGGTGACTTTTCTATTCTTCCCGTTGTTTTTACTTTTTTCCTTCTTTGGTGCCATTTTCTTTCT
This sequence comes from Narcine bancroftii, assembly GCF_036971445.1. Lineage (NCBI taxonomy): Eukaryota > Metazoa > Chordata > Chondrichthyes > Torpediniformes > Narcinidae > Narcine > Narcine bancroftii. The sequence goes on from NC_091473.1 coordinate 184,751,826, forward strand.
CTTCTTAACAACTTTATCTTTTATTTCTTATATTATATATTTATTGAACTTTTTCTTTTCTTTACTTTTTTTCTGGAGAGGGCTGGTTTTTCCCCGACCGGCTACTATTCTATCACCTGACGCTTCGACCAGATCAGTGGCTGGAATGGATAATGCTGGGGGGTGCATGAATGGTGAGACTAAAATGCGCTCTGACAGCATCTGTTTCTTTTGGAAGAACATATTAATCAAATGGAAACTAAAATACCCGAAACTGCATGCAGATCGCAGAACGAGTTTGCAGATGAGAACTCAGATTCTTCTTCGAATTTCAGGGGCGTTGAAACGGATTATTGTAAAAATAAAGTAGACGGAGTTGATGAGCCAGTTGGCCGTCGCTGAAAACAGAAACATGGAGTCCAAAGGGATAAAAAATATAATCCAAAAGCATTTATGCAGGAAACAGGAGTGATAAACATGGGCGGCTGGGCTAGTGTAGCATTTAGCGCCAGGATTTGATTTTTTAAGGAAACATTATTTATAATTTAAAATACATATAAAAACAATTAACAAGACAAACTAAACAGAATTACCTTCCCTCTCTCAACCCCAGCCGACTACAGACACCACAAGGGAAGCAAAAAAAATGATATATCAGTTAATGAATTACAAATACTGTATGATGTTTCAAATTGCAGTAAAAAGGTAAAGATATTTCTAATCCCATAAATTCCAAATAGGATGATCAGAGCGAATGATCGGAACCAGGATTAGAATCTCTCGTTGTCTGCAAGTATTTATACATTTTCCCATGTCTGAGTGGGTTTATCCCGGGGTTTCCGAATTCCTCCCACCGTTCGCAACATTGCGGGAGCATTGGTTAATTGGGTAGCACGGACCCGTGGGTCGAAATGGCCCGCTACGATCCAATGTGTTCCTGACGCTCTTCCCTTGTGTTGGGAAATCCCATGTCTGCAACACTGCTCCATGTAACAATTCAGACCAATCCGTGGGTTACTCGGGCCTCGGCTCCACACTCACGTCAATTCTCATTAAGTCTCATCACCTTCACCCTTCGTCATCATTCCCTAACTTCTCATATATCTAATCACCTCTTATATAAGAAATACCAGCTCTGGGTTATTTCACAGTTACTCCCCGCCTGCTTCAGATGCTTTCAGTGATATTTCCTCGCCGCTGCTCCCATACTTTCACAGGCTTCCATTCACGAATCCTCGAGGAGCGGCTGCGAGGGACATTTTGAACTCTGCGGACATGCTTTGTCCACCCCGCTCTGCACCGTAACTGCAGGTTACTTTGACTGGCCACCTGCTGTAATAGCCCCCGCCCAAACTGGGAAAACCCCGATGCTTATTCTGAATCCGAACACTTTGTTTCCTTTCCCGCCAAGGCCTTTGTCAGGAGTTTCCTTGGTGAAATGTGGGCCGCACCCAATTTGGGGAATTTACTCATGTTTGCTGACTGCAGTTTGTCTCCACTTACCTCCGGTTCCCCATCCCAAATAAGGTCAAATTATGTGGAACATTGTATCAATGCGTTCCAGCCTTCATGAAATCACAAGCACATCCGAAGTAAGAGCATGTGTGGGACTTGGTTCATGGAGCCTGCTGTAAAATACATAAATGCTGGAGGAAGGGATCAGGAAACATTGGGAATATATATATATTCATATTTATATATCTATATATATATATATATATTTCGCACCTCCCATGGACGCTGCGAGACCGGCAGGGTCCTCCAGCAACTCTTTCTGTTTTCACTTCAGTCACCTAGCTGATCTATCTCTCTCTTATTCGATTCCTCGGCGCTGTTTGTGATGCTCCAGACAACCGTGGCGTCGTTGGCAAATTTTGAGCTTGCATTGGAATTGCGCCTGGACACAAAGTCATGGGTGTAGAGCAAGTGGAGGAGTGGGCTCTTCACTGTAGGTGCAGCAAATGCTTCGAACAGAGACCAGGCAATTGTGCCCTAAAGACGCCATTTATGACTGCTTGAGATTGATCTGCTTCCGCTATGGGTGAAGGTGGCGATGGATCAAATAGAGGAAAGGAGTGTACATCATTTTATATATAAATGTAATCCATTGTTTTTACAGCAGTATATACTGCCAGTATTGAAACATTTGATTGGGATTTGGTAGAAATGGAATCAACTGATAGGATCGAATGATAAATTTTCAGTTAAGACACCGTTATATCAGAATCAGACAATTTAATTCAGTTTGAATAATCCTTATTTGAAAGATTGGTAATCAAAAGGAATAATATTAGTGGAGGATTACTTTAAAATAGATTTGTTTCTATCGTATGATAGACTAAGAGAGAAAGTTGGTATGTGACAAAACACTTTATTCGCTTATTATTTAGTACGAGATCTGTATTGGAAAGCTACGGTGGAGAGTTAATATTACCTGGTCATACGAAATTTGAGAGATTAATTGTTGATAAGGGTAAAAAGGGATTTATTTCATAAATGTACCAGGTATTACAGGAAAATATGAAAAGGTTTATTTATATTTATATATATGTATAACCACAAGTGGTCAGATATGTGCCTGGATAGTGTTACAAAATAAATTAATGTACGATATAGTTAGTTAATTATAAGTTTTTGCATCAGTTATATTAACTCCTGAAAAATTGAAAAAGTAAGGATTTAGAAGGTCAGAATTTTGTTTTAGGTGTGGTGATCAGACAGCTACGTTTTTACATTCAGTGTGTGAATGGACAAAGGTTCAGAATCTTTGGGGGAAAGTAATTAAATGTTTGCGAGATTTATTCAAACTAGATTTAAATGTTGATCCATAGTTATGTTGATTACGATATATGAATACAATTACGGCAAATGTACGTTTGGAGAAATGTCAAATTGCATTTATCCATCAAGCACTGGCGTTGGGTTGAATATGTGTAGCTGTTGCTTGGGAAAATTAGGTTGAATTGAGTATGCAAAGATGGCATAATGAAATTCAATCATGTATTTTTTTGGAGGAGGAGTAACGTGTAATTTTCGGGAAAATTATTGTTTGTTAAAATGTGAGTTTACATTTGAAATATATGGGTTTCTATGTTAGGTATAAGTTTTATGTGATGAAAATGTAAAGGAATGGCACACCATATATCATTCTGTTATAACCTGATGTTATTGTGGTTTTATTAAATGCTCCGAGATGGGGGATGGCTGTAGAGGGTAGGATAGGTCAGAAGAGGAGGAAAGGAGTGTAGTAGTAATTTGTAAAACATTTAAATATAATCATGAAATAAAAGACGCAATTTAGGACGTTAGTCTGAGGAAATCACTCTCTGTTACATAGTTTTTCACTTTCCGCTTCAGCTTTTCCAGCTTCACGTTATTTGAGATTCAGAGCAGAGGACACGTGTGAAAGAGTGAAAAGAGAAACATACGGGGGAACGTCTTCACAAAGAGTGTAGAAGGTGTGTGGGACGAGCTGCCAGTTGTAGTGGAAAATGAAGAGTCCGTTTTAAAATTTATGCAGGCTTTGGACAGGTACATGCATGGGAGGTTAAGGAAGGCTATGGGCTAGGTGGAGTTCAGTGGGTCTCGGCAGAATAATAGTTCATCACAGACTAGGAGGGCCGAAAGGCCTGTTTCTGTGCTGTAATTTTATGGCTCATTGCCCACTCTTATGATCCGAATATCAACAATGCAATGATTTGGTGCATATTTATAATCAATGTATGTATATTGTAACTGTGTTCTGTGTTGTGTATTGGCCGATATGTTATGTGCTTTTATGTTCAAAATTCACAGTTTACCTGAGAGAGCCAAGGTGAAGTTGGACTACTGATAGAATATGAGTCCAACTGAGCATGTGTGGAAAATGTTATAACAATTTCTGGATTGGAGAATAAACCTCTACTGGGGGTACTGTGGAGTGGAAGGAGGCCCGGAGCATGAGTCATGCTGTGGAAGACCGTTTCGAATGTTGGGATTTCAAAAAGGCTGAACTTACTGATTGCAGACAGATGTATCTAGACCAAGCAAGTGGTTCCTCTCTCTGAAAGCAACACAAGACAACTTCGAATGTTGTGCTCTCTCTCTCTCTCTCTCTCTCTCTCTCTCTCTCTCTCTCTCTCTCTCTGCCCCCCCCCCCCCCTCTCTGGCAAAGATCATTTGGCTTCAGTTTACCAACAAAGTGAATTTTGTTCATGAGCTTTTCTTCTGGTGAGATCAAAGATTTATGAGTCTTGTGTGATTTGTGTCTAAAATATTCTGTGGGCTGTTTGGAAATATAACTTATATTTTAATTCGATATGTTATATTTAGGCTGGGAAATTAATTAGATTTACACCGTTATAGACATTTGCATAGTAACCAGTGAGCATTGTTATAAGTAGGGGGATTTTAGATTAATGTTTCAAGGTGATTATTTTGATAATAAAGTATTTTTTTATCTTTATCCCGTGTGATATGACTTCTTTGTGTTTGCTGGTTTGATCCTGTAACAAAATGTACACACACAAACACACACACACACACACACACACACACACACACACACACACACACACGTTAATTTTCTGTGACCTCAATAGTCTCAGTCGTCCTTGTTCAACACTCCAGTGTCAACCAGCGGCGTAGTCCCCATGGTCAATGACGATCGAATGAGGGAGGAAGGGAGAGTTGTAGAAAGATAGAGAGACTAAAACAATATAAAAACATACACATCAACGGAAGTTGCTTTCCAATCTTAAGTCCAATAACGTGACTAAATGCGGTAGAAATACTCATTTCTGTGCCACACGTCGCAACATCAGTTTATATTCCGTCCAAATCTGCATATCATGTGTAAGATTTAATTGAGGACTAAATGGAAGATTCACATACAACGCCATTCCATTCATTGAAAGATAAATTTCATCGCAATCTTCAGTTCCTCCCTGAATCTCCTCTGGGCCAAGGTGTAGATACACGTGTTGGTGGAGGTACTGAGAAATTGAAACATGAATGCACATTGCTGCAGTATATATGTCCAGTTATTTAGATATCTGTCTGTGTAAAAATAAATTTGATTTTATCATTTTGAGTTAAAAACGACATAGGGGATCCACAACAAAATAAAATTGGTGGAGAGAGAGAACAACAAAACCATTAACTTTCTGCGGTTTCCCACCTCCGGATCCGTCTCCTTCACAAAGTTTTTCCGGATACCCCGACGTATTTCATTTCCCACAACAATATGCGTACGGATAAAGCGTTGAACATTACAATGAGGCCGATTGGCACTAAAGGTGTGGTGACGCTGATGAAGACAGTGTATATTCTCCAGAAGGATGAGGTCGAATATTCAGCTTTAGTAATGCAGCGCCAAGGCAAGTGGTCAATGAGGACCAAAGGTGATATTACGAAGGCGTACGGAATGTACCTCACACAGCCCCATATTGTCACAACTACCATCACAACCGTGGCCGTTCGCTCGGTGCAATACCGTTCCCGCAACCTCACACCACAAATTGCGACGTAGCGATCGAACGTGAAAGGCAGCGTCAACCAGACGGAACAGTCCATGGCTACAAACCTCAGGACAAGGGTCAGCGTGCAGATTGGAGTGAAGAGCAAATATGGAGCAAAAATGTAGATGTTATTAACCTGCTCCAGCAACACCCCGATGAGCACACACATTAAATCAGCCATCGCCATTCCGTCGAGGTAGCGAGTTATGCACCGTGACAGACCACAATTCCTCCGCCACAGAATCAAAATCGCAGTTAAATTAACTGTAAAGACACAAAAAAAGTCAGTTCATCCGCGCCAACCAGGATCCTTTTCAATTTATATTTGTGCCCGAAATCATTTTAATTTTTCCGACCCCCTGTAGGACGAGGATGGCTGAGGATCAGAGAGTGGGAATGCAGCGGACCCGCGCTCTTTCTTAATCACTCATTCTTTCCCTCTGCTTCCCCCCCGCCACTGTTCCCCCAAACCCCAGATGCATGAAAACAGCAGACCGCAGTGCGATCTGAGATGGGTTTACATCGGTGACTCTGAACACCTGGTCGGTGAAGTGCCGATCAGCTCAGTCACCGAGGCCAGTTCTGTGGTTTTTTAAGTATTTTATTTTATTTTTCCCAATGTGAACCATATCAAACGAAATATAAACAAAAGTTTATCATTAAATATACACAGTGGCATGTTCTACCATCGCCCCATACCGTCCCTTTCCCCTTCCCACCCCCTCCAAATCCAATAAATAATCAACATATTCCATACAATAAAACCATTAAACAATGTTATCCCACAATGAGAAATAAACACGAAAAATGTGTCATCTACTTTTCCACACTGGATCAAGTCGTTTTGTCTTCTTATCATTTTCGGGGGTGGGGTTCCGAGGCAAGACTTCGCAGTCATATTCCATGTATGGTTCCCAAATATGTTCAAATAATGTGACTGAATTTTAAAAATTATAATGTTATTTTGTTCAATGGAATACATTTATTCATTTCCATGTACCATTGCTGTACTTTCAGGCTCACTTCCATTTTCCAAGTTGGCATTATAATTTTTTTTTGCTACTGCTAAGGCTATCATAAAGAATCATTTTGCGTTTTATCCCATTTGAGGACTAATTCCTTAGTTCTTATATTACTTAGAAGAAAGATCTCTGGATCTTTTGGTATGTTATTTTTTTGCGATTTTATTGAATATCCGATTTAGATCTTCCCAAAACATTTTCACTTTCTCACATGCCCAGATAGCATGTACTGTTGTTCCCATTTCCTTCTTACAGCGATAACATCTATCTGATAATGTTGGATCCCATTTCCTTAACTTTCGAGGCGTCCTATATAAGCTGTGAAACCAATTGTACTCCTTCATGTGTAATCTTGTGTTTAGTATACTCTTCATAGTTCCAGAACATAACGTTTTCCATATTTCATTTCTTTATCTTTATATTTAAATCCGTTTCCCACTTTTGTTTGGGTTTATAGCTTATTTCATCATTTTCATTATATTGCATCTTATTGTACATGTTCGTTATAAATCTTTTAATTATTATTGTGCCTGAAATCATATATTCAGAGCTACTTTCTTCTAGTAATCTGAGCCTGTTGCCCAATTTATCTTTTAAATAAGTTTTGAATTGATGACATGGAAACATTGTCCCAGCGGTATTCCAGATTTGTACTTCAACTGTTCAAATGTTAATAAATTATTTCCCAAGAAACAAATATATTTTCTTTTGATTCCCTTTCTCGTCCATCCCTCAAGGAAAGGTTATCTATTGTAAAAAGGATTAGGTGATTTTGTGTCAATATTAATTTCCATAATTGGTAATTTGTTTTTTTTTTTCCCTTTCCAAGTGGTACTACCATATATTTAATAAATGATGCAGTACTGGTGAGCTTCTATCTTGTACCAGCTTTTCACCCCACTTATAAAGAATATTTTCCCGTACATTCTCCCCTATTTTATCTAGCTCTATCTTAGTCCTCAGTCTATCTCAGTCTATCTTAGACTGGTAAAAATTTGATAAATAACTTAATTGTGCTACTCTATAATAAATTTTAAAGTTTGATGACTGCAACTCACTTTGTTGTACCTCACTGTTAATTTATCCAAAGCTATTCTCGTTTCCCCCCTTTCCACAAGAATTTCCAAATAATTCTCTTTTGTTCATTGAAGAATTTCTCCGTTAAGGGAAATGGAAACGATTAAAATAAATATTTTATCCTTACTACGACATTCATTTTAATGCAATTTATGCACCCTATCAACGTTAGTGGTAATTTTTTCGAATGTTTTAAGTGTTCCAGCAATTTCATTATTTGTGGCTGCTAATTTAATTTGTACACATGGCTTACATTATTATCTAACCTAATACCTAGGTATTGGATTGCTTGTGTTTGCCATTTAAATGGAGATTCTTTTATAAATTCTGTATAATCAGTATTACTCATTGGCATCATTTCACTTTGATATGCGATGATCTTGTCCCCCGATATTTCTCCATACTCGTTCAATTTCTTATGTAATTCTTTTATTGATATTTCTGGTTCTGTTCAGTATACTATGATGTGATCTGCAAATAAACTGATTTTATACTCCTTCTCCTTCATTTTAATCCCTTTTTTATTTTCTGTTCTTTTCAGTTCTGCAAATGGTTCTATTGCTCAAGCGAACAGTGAAGAGGATAATGGATATCACTGTCTATTTGACCTACTTAATTGAAATTGGTTTGATAAATATCCATTTAATGTGACCTTCCACAATGTTCCATTTTATAATGCTTTAATCCAATTAATATATTTTTTTCCTGGTACATTGAACGTCTGTAATACTTTAAATCAATAATTCCAATCTACTCTCTCAAAGGCATTCTCTGCGTCCAATGCAGCAGCCACTGTTGGCTTCTTGTTTCCTTGAACTCCATGAATTAGCTTAATAAATTTACAGACATTATCCACTGTTCGTCTTTTCCTAATAAATACAGTTTGATCTTGTTTTAATATTTTTCGTACACATTCGGCCAATCTGTCTGCTAATAATTTCGCTATTATCTTACAATCTGAATTAAGTAGAGATATTCGTCTATATGAAGCCGATGGTAGTGGATCCTTTGCTGTCTTTGGTATTACTGTAATTATTGCGGTCTTACATGAATCTGGTAAGTTTTGTGTTTCGCTATCTGGTTCATTACTTCCAGGAGAGGAGGAATTATTTACTCTTTAAGTGTTTTATAGAATTCTATTGGGAATCCATCCTCTCCAGGCATTTTGAATTGAAATTGGTTTGATGTGACCTTCCATAATGTTCCATTTTTATAATGCTTTAATCCAATTAATATATTTTCGCTATTATCTTATAATCTGAATTAAGTAGAGATATTGGTCTATATGATGCCGATGGTAGTGGATCCTTTCCTATCTTTGGTATTATTGTAATTATTGTGGTCTTACATGAATCTGGTAAGTTTTGTGTTTCTTCTATCTGGTTCATTACTTCCAGGAGGGGAGGAATTATTAACTCTTTAAATGTTTTATAGAATTCTATTGGGAATCCATCCTCTCCAGGCATTTTGTCATTCGGCAGCTATTTCCTCTATTTCAAATGGTTTTCTCAGTTTGTCTTGTTCCTCTTCTTGCAATTTCGGCAGTTGAATTTTAGATAAAAACTCTTCTACTTTATTATCTTTCCCCTCATTCTCAGTTTGGTACATTCGTTCATAAAATTCCTTAAATTTCTCATCAATCTCTATTAGGTTATATGTAATTTGTTTGTCCTTTTTCCTTGAAGCCAATACAGTTTTTTAACATCTTGTTCTGTATTAAGCTGCCACGCTAATATTTTATGTGTTTCTTCTTCTAGTTCATGATACTTTTGTTTATTTTCATTATGTTCTTCTCCACCTTATAGGTTTGTAATGTTTTGTACATTTTTTTGTCCCCAATTCTCTCCCTTTTGTGACATCATCGCTTTTTACCAGTTTCTTTTCTGTAGTTACTATCTCCCTTTTCAACTGCTCTATTTCCCAATTTTAGTCCTTTTTAAAAAAATTTTAGTTACATAACTCATTATCTGCCTTCTTATGAAGGCTTTTATTGCGTTCCATAATATAAATGATCATTTCACTGATTCCGTTTTTATTTCAAAATATGTTTTAATTTGGCGTTCAATAAACTCTAAAACATCTTGCCTTTTAAGTAGCATGGAGTTTAATCTCCATCTATATCTTCTTGGTGGGATTTCCTACAGTTCTATTGCTAATAACCGGGGTGAATGATCAGATAGTATTCTAGCTTTATATTCAGTTTTCCTAATTCTTCCTTGAATATGGCTGACAACAAAAACATTACAATCCTAGATTACGTTTTATGCCTACTTGAATGAAATTAGTGTTCCTTCTCTCTTGGGTGCTGTCTCCTCCATATATCCATAAGTTTCATTTTCTGCATTGATTTAACCATACATCTGGACGCTTTATTCTTTTTGCTAGTCTTATGTCCAGTTTTATCAACATTGGTTCAAAATTAAGTTTAAAATCCCTTCCTATGAATATATTTCCTTGTGTATCAACAATCATCAAAAACTACTTGAGTAAACTTCCAAAATTCTGAATGTATCTAATATGTTATAATCACATACCTCCCTGCTAAATCTATTATTTCCTCCTCTATTTTGATTGTTACACTTTTATTAATTCATATAGTTACACCTCTAGATTTGAATTACATGATGCTGCCGCAAAATACCCTACCCAGTCTCTCTTTAAGTTTCTATTTCCACTTCAGTTATATGTTTTACCTGCATAAATGTTATTTCTATTTTATTATTTTTTCACTAAATTTAATAGTCTCTTCCTTTAAATTTGGTTATGTATTCCATTAATGTTTATAGTTCTACGTGGCCATCTCGTATACTGTTTATACCTCATTTCCGCTTCCTCACCACCACCATCCCCCTTTCCCCCATTTTCATCTCTCAGTTTTCTCTTCTTAAACTCAATGTATTACCAAATATTTAAAGCATTAAATATTCCAACAACTCCAACATCCAATATTCCTTTAACCCCAAATATCCTCCCTCTCTGAGTTGCCCCTTATCCCTTGATGAACAACCATAACACCCCTTTCCATTTGGATTGCGTACATGCTCGCAAGCATAAATTGATTTTGCAGTGACAGTTATGCTCTCCCTTGAACTCCCACCCGAAAACACTTTTTTAACACATATAACAAAGTTCTACATTTTTCCACGTTACTTGCTTTCTTCCCTTCTCTTTCCCTTCTTTAGGACTTTACATATTTATTGTTTTTACATCTTTATATATATATATATATATATATATATATATATATATATATATATATACATATTATCACCGTTCTTCTTTCTTGTTACATCTCTTCATCTCTCCTTCTGTCCTGCAAGCGTTCTGCAAAATCCTGTGCCTCCTCCAGATCCAAGATCAGTCTGTTTTGCTACCCTGGTGTAAATACTTTAAGCACAGCTGCATATCTTAACATAAATATATAACATTTGTTCCATTTCATCGATTTTATTGTATTAACCTCCTTCCTCTTCTTTAAGATTACAAAACTTATGTCTGTGTAAAAACATATTTTCTAACCTTTGTATTCCAATAGTTTATAGTGTTCTCTAATTTTATTCCTTGCCCACTCCAGTGTATTTCCTCTTTTCGTATATCTCAAATAATGTTCTAAAATAGATCTTGGATTTTGATGTGTCTGTGGTTTCGGAGCTAGTGTTCTGTGTGCCCTTGCTCTTTCCATTTCTTCCTGCATTTCTGCCGTTCCCAGGACCTTCTGGATCGATCCTTTTATAAATTCCTTCATGTCTGTGCCTTCATTATCCTCCTTTAGGCCCACTATATTTACGTGGTTTCGCCTACTATAATTTTCCAACATGTCAATTTCTGAGCTAGCAAGACTTGTGTCTCTTTAATGTTTTTAATCACTGTCTTCCAATTTTCTTCTTCATGCCGCTTACTTCCATTTCTACTACCTTTTCACGTTCTTCAACATTTTCTAGTATTTTCCCTATTTCTGTCATGACCAGCTCTAATCTTTGCATTTTATCGTCTGATCTTTTCATTTTTCTTTTAATTGCACTAAATGCTAATGAGAACCATTCTTTGAATGCTCTCATATGTTATGAAGAAAAAGCTTTATCTATATTGTCTCCAACTGTTTTATCTTTATCTCTCTGTGAAGATCTTGGTCTTCTTCCACTTCATCTGTGTCTGTACTTGTTTTTGTGTCTTCTTCTTCTTCTCTTCTTTGTATATGTGTCTCTTCTGATGTTTCTGATGAGTCGCTTGTCTCACTTTGTCGATCTCTTCTTGCTTGGCCCCTTGCTGTTGGTCCTCTTCTTCTGAGCTGCTCATCTGTTGAGCATACTTTTGCTGCTCATCTTTCCTTTCACCCCGTCGACTTTCTTTCTCACGTGGAACTTCACTTCCTCTCCATCCGCTTTCGTCCTCCTCCAGCTGAGAGTCCCGGTATCGGGCATCCCTCGGTTGGTCGCGCCGTTGTTGCCCGCTCCTCTGCTGAGACCCGCTCCTGTCGGTGGTTTCCTTCTTCTTAGATTGTGCACTGCGCATGGGCGAATCCTTGCGCATGAGCAGTTGCCGACTTTTATTTTGCTTACAGAACAATTTTTGCAGTCCAGTCCCGACAGCACCGGGCCGTCGCCAACCTCGGAGTTCGGGTGCTCTTCGCCACCACGGCTCCTTATTTCTTCATGCATGTAAGTCCTTATCCTTTCTTTTCGGTGACTTTTCTTTTTGTCCCCTTGTTTTTACTTTATCCTTCTTGGGTGACATTTTCTTTCTCTTCTGTACAGCTTTATATTTTATTTCCTATATTTTGTATTTATTGAACTTTGTCTTTCCTTAACTTATTTTGTATTGTGGATAGGGCTATATTTTCCACAACCCCTTCCGACTCTTTCACGTGACTATTCGACCAGATCATTGGCTGGAACGGAACGTGCGAGGTGGAGCATGAATGGTGAGACTAAAATGCGCTCTGACAGCGTCTGTTTCTTTGGGAAGAACATATTCACCAAATGGAAACAAGAATACGCGAAACAGGTAGCAGAACGAGCTTGGAGGTGAGAATTCAGGTTCTTCGTCGAATTTCAGGGGAGATTATACGGATTATTTAAAGAAAAAATTTGACACACTTGTTATAACAGCCAATTCTGCCCTCTAATCTGTGCCGCCCAACTTACGGGCAATTAACCTACATCCCCGGTCCGTTTTGAACAGTGGAAAAAAAAACCGGAGACACCGCGAACAACCCGCCTAGATACGGGGAGAAAATACAGGCAATGCTGGATTCGAACCGGTCCCTCTGATCACTGGCGCTGTAAAGGCGGTGGGCGGACCGGGCCGCCCAGCATCGCTCAGTTTGGCAGTAATTCGGCAGTAAAGATTGTCTTGGTGATATATATTTCAATCTATCGAGGGGCCCCTAGAAGGAAAAAATATTTGTAAATAATGTGAAGGAAACTGCATCAATTAAACGCGGGAAAGATGTTAATATGGAAACCGATTTTACCGATGGGATTGTAAAAATGAACAGGACCCTAAAATTGATTAAAATTCAGTCAGAATTAAGAGAAATTAAACAATGGGCAAAAGTGCAGAAGAAACTTAAACATCGGGGAATAAATTCTGAACCCACGAGGCAGATATGTGCCGGGTGTCGCGGCGAAATGTGGACAAGGACATGAAGAAATTAGAACCGAACCACTCCTAGCCAACACAAGTGTCTTACCAGGGATTCCAACCGCGAAAAATACCGGGTAGTAAATCCTGGCGATGTGGTAAATGGCTGGATAGTCCATGACCCTTGTGAAGCAGCGATAGGTGGTACCGCTGAGGCGTTTAACCCACATTTATACAAGAGAAGTAAAGTCCGCTGAGACCAGGAGGCCATCACGCCAGAAACAACACACTGAGCAAATAATTTGAGAGCGTTATTTTTAATCCGTGTCCCACCATATAACTGATTTGGCCCGTCATGGGAGAGCATGAATAGTAATTATGAATGGATCAATAGTCATGTTTGTAAAATTCTTATAAGGGAATTATGAAAATACTTTTTGTGTGGCTGCGTTCAGTGGCACAAATAAGAAAGCTGGTTCGGTTCAAGATTTCAACAATCGGGTTTAACCTTTTGGATTCCGGCCATTTCTAACCTTTCATAATATTTACTCCGGACTAAGCCAATGGAAAAATGACAGCACGGTCTCCAGTTCGAAGCAGCAGCTGCTTGGGTGTATATCAGCCCAGAAAATGGGGACGCGGAGTTGATGAGCTAGTTGGTCGTCACTGAAAACAGAAACATGGAGTCCAAAGGGATAAAAAATATAATCCTAAAGCATTTATGCAGGAAACAGGCGTGATAAATAAGGGAGGCTGGGTTAGTGTAGCAATTAGCGCCAGGACTCGATTTTATTGGGAAACTTTATTTATAATTTAAAATACATATAAAAACAAATACGAAGACAAACAAAACAGGACTACCTTCTCCATCCCAACTCAATACACAACAGACCCCACAAGGGGAGCAAAAAAAAACATATATCAGTTAATTAATTACAAACGCTGTGTGATATTTCAAATTGCAGTTTAAAAAATTAAGATATTTTTAACCCCATAAATTCCAAATAGCGTGATCAGAGCAATGACTTTATACAGCGCGAATGATCGCGACCAGGATTCGAATATCATGTTGTATGTAAGTATTTGCACATTTTCCCCATGTCTGTGTTGGTTTCTACCTGGGATTCAGGTTTCATGCATAGGTTAATTGGGTAGGACGGAGTCATGGGCCGAAATGTCCGGTTATGGGGCAATGTGTTCCTGACGCTCTGCCCACGATGGTGGGAAATCCCATTTCTGCAACACAGCTCAATGTAACAATTCTGACCAATCCGTGGGTTACTCGGGTCACGGCTCCACACTCACCTCAATTGTAACTAAGTTTCACCCCCTTCACGCTTCGTCATCTTTCCCCGACTTCTCATATATCTATTCACCTGTTTTATAAGAAATACCAGCTCTGGGTTATTTCACAGAGACTTCACGGCTTCTTCATATGCTTTCGATGACAGTTCCTCGCCGCTTCCCTCACATTTTGACCTGTTTCCATCCATGAATCCGAGGAGCTGCTGCGAGGGATATTTTGAACTCTGCGGACTGGAACTGTCCACCCCACTCTGCACCGTATCTGCAGGTATCTTTGACTGGCCGCCGACTGTAATAGCTCCCGCCCAAACTGGGGAATCCCCGATGCTCATGAGGAATACTGAGGACCTTATGTCCTGTCGCGCTAAGGCCTTCGTAAGGAGTTTCCTTGGTGAAATGTGCGCCGCACCCAATTTGGGGAATTGACTCAATTTTGCTGACTGCAGTTTGTCTCCACTTTCCTCCCGTTCCCCATCCCAAACAAGGCCAAATAATGTGGAACATTGTATCAATGTGTTCCACCCTTCCATGAAATCGCAAGCACATACGAAATAAGAGCTTGAGTGGGACTTGGCATTTCTAGACTGCTGTAAAACACATCAATGCTGGAGGAAAGATTCCGTAAACATTTGGAAATATATATATATTTGAAACTCCTATGGACGCTGCGAGACCCGCCGTGTTCCTCCAGCAACTCTGTGTGTTTTCACTACAGTCGCCTAGCTGACCTATTTCCCTCCTATTGGCTTCCTCGTCGCAATTTGTGATCCTGCAGAAAACCGTGTCGTTGGCGGCAAATTTTCAGCTTGCATTTGAATTTCGCCTGGACACAAAGTGATGGGTGTAGAGCGAGTAGAGGAGTTGGCTCTACACTGTAGATGCAGCATACACTGCGAAACAGGACAGACCAGGCGATTGTGCCGTAAACACTCGTTTAAGTCGCCATTTATGTCTGTTTGATATTGATCAACTTCCGCTATGGCAGACGGTGGCGATGGATCAAATAGAAGAAATAACTGTACATCATTTTATATATAAATGGAATCCATAGATTTTACAACAGTGTAAAGTGCCAGTTTTGTAACATTTGATGGGGTACAGTAGAAATGGAATCAATTGATAGGATCGGAAGGTAATACTTCAGTTAAGGCACCGTTGTATCAGAAACAGAACATTTCATTTTCTTTGAATAATCCTTTTTTGAATGATTGGGAATCAGAAGGAATAATATTAGTGGAGGATTGCTTTAAAGTAGATTTGTTTATTTCGTTTAATAGACTAAGAGAGAAATTTGGAATATTACAAAACACTTCACTCGTTTATTTTTAAGTACGAGATTTGTATTTGAAAGCTACGATGATGAGTTTATATTACCTGGTCATACGAAATTTGAGAGATTAATTGTTGATAAAGGTAAAAAAGGATTTATTTCATAAATGTACCTGTTATTACAGAAAAAAATGAAAAGGAATTGCATATATACATATATAATACAATAAAGGATAAATGGGAGAATGTCCTATCTATTCCTACCTCTGTGGACGAATGGTCAGATGCCTGGATAGTGTTACAAAATTAATCAATGTAGGTTATATTTAGTTAATTATAATTTATTACATCAGTTATATTAACTCCTGAAAAATTGAAAAAATATGGATTGAGAGGGTCAGATTTATGTTTTACCTGTGGTGATCATACATGTAATTTTTGACATCAGTGTGGGAATGGACAAAGGTTCAGTCTTTTTGGGGAAAAGTAAATAAATGTTTGCGAGATTTGTTCTAAATAGGTTTATATGTTGATCCATGGATATGTTGATTGGAATATATGAATTCTTCTTTGGCTTGGCTTTGCGGATGATGATTTATTGAGGGGTAATGTCCACCTCTGCTGCAGGCTCGTTGGTGACTGACAAGTCCAATGCGGGACAGACAGGCACGTTTGCAGCGGTTGCAAGGGAAAATTGGTTGGTTGGAGATGGGTGTTGGGATTTTCCTCCCTTGTCTTTTGTCAGTGAGGTGAGCTCTGTGGTCTTCTTCAAAGGAGGTTGCTGCCCACTGAACTGTGAGGCGCCAAGATGCACGGTTTGATGCGATATCATCCCACTGGCGGTGGCGAATGTGGCAGGCAACAAGAGATTTCTTTAAGCAGTCCTTGTACCTCTTATTTGGTGTACCTCTGTCTCGGTGGCCAGTGGAGAGCTCGCCATATAACACGATCTTTGGAAGGCGATGGTCCTCCATTCTGGAGACGTGACCCACCCAGCTCAGTTGGGTCTTCAGCAGCATGGATTTGATGCTTGTGGACTCTGCCAGCTTGAGTACTTCGATGTTGGTGATGAGGTCACTCCAATGAATGTTGAGGATGGAGCGGAGACAGTGCTGATGGAACCATTCTAGGAGCCGTAGGTGATGCCGGTAGAGGACCCATGATTCGGAGCCGAACAGGAGCTTGGGTTTGACAACGGCTCTGTACACGCTGATCTTTGTGTGTTTCTTCAGGTGGTTGTTTTTCCAGACTCTTTTGTGTAGTCTTCCAAAGGCGCTATTTGCCTTTGCGAGTCTGTTGTCTACTTACTTGTCGATCCTTGTATCAGATGAA
Source organism: Narcine bancroftii (assembly GCF_036971445.1). Classification (NCBI taxonomy): domain Eukaryota; kingdom Metazoa; phylum Chordata; class Chondrichthyes; order Torpediniformes; family Narcinidae; genus Narcine; species Narcine bancroftii. The sequence continues at coordinate 184,768,891 of NC_091473.1, forward strand.
ATGGTGCAACCAAGGTAGTTAAACTGGTTGACCGTTTTGAGTTCTGTGTGCCCGATGGAGATGTGGGGGGGGGGGGGGGTGGTGGTGGTGGTGGTAGTCATGGTGGGGAACTTGCTGATGGAGGACCTCAGTTTTCTTCAGTCTGACTTCCAGACCAAACATTTTGGCATTTTCTGCAAAACAGGACTGAGATAGTACAGATCTATCACCAATGTATATAGTGCATATATTTACAGTATCTAGACTGTGCTTACAGCGATTGACTGAGAGCTAAGCCACACCTACTGTCTGGGCCTTAAGGGATTGTGTCCCTAGCCAGGTCGGATCATTCCAGATTGGTCGGCCACCTGTGAAGAGCTCCTGTCTTTTGCTAATAAAAGCCTTGGTTTGGATCAACAAGTCTTTGATTCTTTCAACGAGCTCTACAAGGACGTTTTGCGCTGGAGAGTTGGCTTTGAATGGGCAACTAAAGCGGCATCGTCTGCAAAGAGTAATTCATGGACAAGTTGCTCTTGTGTGTTGGTGTGCGCTTGCAGGCACCTCAGAGTGAAGAGACTACCATCCGTGCTGTACCAGATGTAAACTGCGTCTTCATTGTTGAGGTCTTTCATGGGTTATTTCAGCATCATGTTGAAGAAGATAGCCCTTAAGTCTAGAGCTGGATGAGGTCCTTACCCGGGAAAAGACATATAAGGCAATTGAACAACTGAAAATTGGCAAAGCAGCAGGTATGGAAGGAATACACCCAGAGGTCTGGAAGGCTGGCGGCAAAACTCTGCATACCGAACTCCATGAGTTTTTCATGCTCTGCTGGGACCAAGGAAAGCTGCCTCAGGACCTTCGTGATGCCATCATCATCACCCTGTACAAAACCAAAGGCGAGAAATCAGACTGCTCAAACTACAGGGAAATCACGCTGCTCTCCATTGCAGGTAAAATCTTTGCTCTGATTCTCCTTAATAGACTAATACCTAGTGTCGCCGAAAATGTCCTCCAAGAGTCACAGTGTGACTTTTGCGCAAACAGAGGAACTATTGACATGGTCTTTGCCCTCAGACAACTCCAAGAAAATTGCAGAGAACAAAACAAAGGACTCTACATCACCTTCGTTGATCTCACCAAAGCCTTCGACACTATGAGCAGGAAAGGGGTTTGGCAAAACACTAGAGCGCCTCGAATGCCGCCCCCCCCCCAAGTTCCTCAACATGGTTATCCAACTGCATGAAAACGAACAAGGTTGGGTCAGATACAGCAATGAGCTCTCCGAACCCTTCTGCATTGACAATGGCGTGAAGCTTGCCAAGGATTCATGGCCAGGTTTCTGAGTCTTTGCCAATGCGAGCATTGAAGTCACCAAGGATGAAAACCTTGTTGGCTGTAGGGGTGAGTTGGATGAGGTTGTGCAGATCAGTATAGAACTTGTCCTTTACTGCTGGTTCCGCCTGAAGGGTTGGAGCATAGACACTGATGAGAGTGATGCGTCGCTTTATTTGAAGGGGGAGTCACATGGACATGATCCGGTCAGAGTGGCCTGTCGGGAGGTTTTCGAGTTTGGAGACAATGGAGTTCTTGACCATGAAGCCAACACCAGATAGGCATCGTGCAGCCTGAGGCTTGCCAGACCAGTAGAGTGTATAGCCCGTGCCATGTTCTTGGAGGCTGCCTACATCTGCAAGGTGGACTTCGCTGAGATCGGATATGTCGATGTTGAGTCTGAGGAGTTCATGTGCGATGAGGGCAGAACAACTTTCAGGTCGGTGGCTGTTAGCCTTTTCTAGCATGGTTCTGATGTTCCAGCATGCTGGCTTGAGTTTGTGTGCATCTTTTGAAGGTGAGGACGTGAACATGTCCTTGGGCCTGCACAAAGGAGCTTTTAGGTGGTGTGCAGTGTGCAGCAGTACTGGCCCCACCCTTTACACCCATGGTTCGTGTGCCGTGGCCAAGAAAGCTGGGACGTGGCAACGAGATCCTTGGGTCGTAGGTTTTATATTGGAGTGTCCTTCTCCTGTGCAGGTTGCTTAACCGGGCTGAAGAGGCCTGCCTCCCCTTTTAGGTCGAACCATATCTGGAGATCTACGACCGCTGTCCACTGTTATGGAGTGGTGCGCCCTGGAATCGGCCTGCCTGCGTTTACTGCTGCCGCGGCCAAGTGCTGGCGGTGCAGGCGAGCTTTGTTCTGCCCCTCATGCTGGGCCCTGGAGCCCCCGGACAGGCGGCTCGATTACTTCCACGCCTGCCTGTACCACGCAGGGTCGAATGGGCAGGAACACACAGGACCACAATCTGTCCCACACCTTGCAAAACACCCCGGAGGTTCCCCAGGCAAGGCCGCTCTGCTGGGGCGCAGACTTGAGGTTCGCTCTGGCCCAGCCTCTCCGTGTTTGGTAG